>NC_074691.1:3252741-3380445 GCF_029448725.1 Salvelinus fontinalis | reverse complement strand
ATGTCAGTGGAAGGGAGGACAGTAACAGGAGACACTATGAGCTGAACATAACAGTCAGTGGAAGAGAGGACAGTAGCAGGAGACACTATGAGCTGAACATAACAGTATGTCAGTGGAAGGGAGGACAGTAGCAGGAGACACTATGAGCTGAACATAACAGTATGTCAGTGGAAGGGAGGACAGTAGCAGGAGACACTATGAGCTGAACATAACAGTATGTCAGTGGAAGGGAGGACAGTAGCAGGTGACCCAACTGTAGTTTGTGACTACTATGATTTCCCATTGTAGCCAATTCAATTGCTGTTATTCCGTTGCTGATTTTAACAGAATTACAAGTCCTGATCAGTTGATAGTTTGTATTAGTAAAAACACCATAAGTAGGGCCTCCTGAGTGGAGCAGTGGTCTAAGGCACTGCATTGCAGTGCTAGAGGTTTCATTACAGAGCCGAGTTAGATCCCAGGCTGCGTCACAACCGACCGTCCCATAGGGCAGCGCACAATTGGCCTAGCGTCATCTGGGGATGTCATAAGGTGAATGCACCAATTTGTAAGTCGCTCTGGATAAGAGCGTCTGCTAAATGACTTAAATGTAAATGTAATGTAAATGTTAGGGGAGGATTTGGCCAGGGGGGATTTTACTTGGCTCATTGTGCTCTAGCGACTCCTTGTGGCGGCCCAGGTGCCTACAGGCCGACTCCGGTCGTCAGTTAAACAGTGTTTCCTCGAACACATTGGTGCAGCTGGCTTCCGGGTTAAGCAGGTTGGTGTTAAGGAGCATGGTTTGGCGGGTCTTGTTTCGGAGGACGCGTGATTCGACTTTCACCTCTCCCAAGCCTGTTGGGGAGTTGCAACGATGAGACAAGATCGTAATTGAAATGGGAAGAAAAAACTAAAAACCACTAAGTAATTAGTAGGTCTACCTTTACGTGTTAAGTCTGTGAACTTTATTCTCCCTCATGAGAGACAGCAATTAGAAAATATCTTAAAGATATGGGAGATTTTGGTGATGGAATTACACTGCGCAGGTCAATGTTACGGAAGGCAAATCATTTCTCCAAATCGAAATACAGTCCCTTCAGAACGTATTCACACCCCTTGACTTTTCCACATTTTGTTTTACAGCCTGAATTTAAAACCGCTCAGAGATTTTGTAATGAGGCCAATGTTGACTTTAACACAGTTACAGAGTTTAATGTCTGTGATAGGAGTTAACTTAGGAAATATCAACATTGTAGTTTCTCCATAATACTAACTTAATTGACAGAGCGAAAACATTTTCCAAAGCACGCATCCTGTCTGCAACACGGCACTGAAGTATTACTGTAAAAAATGTGGCAAAGCAATTAACTTTTTGTCCTGAATACAAAGTGTTATGTTTGGGGCAAATCCAATACAACACACTGAGTACCACTCTCTATATTTTCAAGCCTAGTTGTGGCTGCCTCATGTTATGTGTGTAATACTTTTAAGGACTGGGGAGTTTTTCAGTATAAGAAAGAAACCGAATGGAGCAGTCAAAATCCAAGAGGAAAACCTGGTTCAGTCTGCTTTTTTACCAGACACTGGGCAATGAGTTCACCTTTCAGCAGGAAAATAACCTAAGACACAAGGCCAAATCTAAACTAGAATTGCTTACCAAGAAGACATTGAATGTTCCTGAGCGACCGATTTACAGTTTTGACTTAAATCTACGGCAAGATCTGAAATGTTTGTCTAGTGATGATCAACCAATTTGACAGAGCTTGAAGAATTTTTTTAAATAACTGGGCAAATGTGTGGAAAACGCTTGTTAAAAAAATTTACCCAGAAAGACTCTCACTTGTAATCGCTGCCACAAGGTGCTTCTACAAAGTATTGACTTCGTGGTGTGAATACTTATGTAAATTAGATGTCTGTATACATTTTTTTCGCTTTGTCATTATGGGGTATTGTTTGTAGAATGGTGAGAACATTTTTTTTTTTTCAAATCCATTTGAAATTCAGGCTGTAACACAAATTGTGGAATAAGTCAAGGGGTATGAATACTTTCTGATGGAAAATACCTCTTTTCCATCTGTTTGACCAGAAATGAAAGCCTTCGCTTATTCCAAATTTTTCGGATGGAAAATGGTTGCAAAATGTATATATACTTTAATTTTAAAAAAGAGACTCTTAGCTTTAATTTGACATACTCCTATGAACTTCACATGTTGGTGCTCATGGGTCCTTGGACATGGAAATGCAATTATAGTATAACCACATACCAAGTAGATGTAAACTGCATGGGAAAATGTCCTCCGTGACATGTTACGTTTTACAGATTGCTGTGATAATTTATGCATAACCAGGCAACAACCAGTCACATGATGGAGGCATATCTCCACATTTTAACGTCACACAGATCCTATGTTAACTGCAGCGAAAATACAACCCTTGAAATTCCTCTGTGGTGGAAACGAGGGAGACTCCGACATCAAGCGAGACAAGACACGGCTAGCATCCCAAATGGAACCCTATTCCCCAAATAGCGCACTGCCTTTGAACAGAGACCTAAGGGCCCTGGTTAAAAAGTAATGCCTTATGTAGGGAGTAGGGTGCCGTTTGGGATGCAGACAGGATCAAGGGTGAGATAATCAGAGATGATAGCGCACAGCTCTGGCAGATTGAATTCAATTCAATAAAAACACTCAATATTTATCACAGAGCCCTGCTACCGGGTCCTGTGAGGCCCTTTAAATGCTTTGAGTGAAAGTGATCTTGGCCCACCGAGAGGAGAGTGTCATCGTTGTATGAACGATTGGAGATAGGCGCAGGAACACGTAATAGGGGAAGGTTTAATTTCTCAACCCACAATTACAACATGCCATGAAAAGGCACGGGGACGAAGCCCGAAACAAACACACACAAAACACACAGGGATGAAACCCAAACAAAAGAGGGAGGGAAAACCTCAAATACCCGGGACGAGACCCGTAATAACAATTGTACAAAACACGCAGGACGAAAGCCAAAACACAGGTACTCACAGGACAAACGGACATGGTAACAATAACCGACTAGGACAGAGGGCACATATATACAATTACTAATCAGGGGAAATGGGAAGCAGGAGTGCGTATTTAGACAGTTCAGTGAAGCCTAGAAGGCCAGTGAGGTAGAACTCCGGAACTGGTGCACGGAATGAGCAGCAGTACCTGGGAATAATGCCAGCTAGCTACGGCCCAACCCCAACCTTTGTTCTTTTCACTATTCTTTCTCTCTTTTTTATGTGCATATGTAGCTACCTCTCTCTCTCTCTCTCTCTGCACCTCTGTGACTGCATTTCTTTAATTATCTCCTCTCCCTCTCTCATCCACTCTCTTTCTCTTCCACCATGTCTTTCCTTTCAACCTTCTCTCTCTTCATACCTCTAAAACTCCCTACCTCTCTCTCTGTACATCTGTCACTCCCTCTCTCTTTCCACCTTTCTCTTCTTCTGTATCTTTATGATACACACACACACACACATCAGGGTTTGGTAAGGTTGGAACGAAACAGTATAATGTCTTACGTAAGTGCATGACTTAACTGTAATGGCCTACTACCACTCCTAGGAAAACGTGTCCCTGCTTTTGAGTAATGGTGCCATCTGTGAACATACAGTATTTCATATAGGATAGCTGAGCAGACAATGCAATGCTCTCATAAGTTCACGTCACGCAAGTAAAATCAAATAAAATCTCATTTTATTGGTTGAGTACACATATTTTGCAGATGCAGCAGAATGCTTATGTTTCTAACTTCGTACAGTGCAGTAATACTGAACATTACAAAACGATACACACAAATCCCCCCCAAAATAAATTAAGAAATTAAGAAATATCAGGACGAGTAATGTCTGAGTCCGGAATATAAATATATATGTATGTGATGGTGTGTATAGACATTATGGACAGTATATGAATAGAAAAGGTGTGTACAGCAGTAGTTATATAGGGTGAGCCTTGACTAGAATACAGTATATGCATATGAAATGAATAAAACAGTATGTAAACATTATTAAAGTACCAGTTTTCAATGACTATTTATACCCGGCCATGAACAGTAATTAAGGTTCAGGGCAGGGTAATGCGCGGAGGCCCGCTAGTTGTGACTATTTAAAGGTGGATTGCCTGGAGATAGAAGCTGTTTTTCAGTCTCTCGGTCCCAGAATTGATGCCCCTGTACTGTCTCCACTTTCTAGATAGTAGCTGGGTGAACAGGGCGTGGCTAGATCGTCTTGGCCTTCCGGGTGCTGTAGATGTCCTGGAGGGCAAGCAATTTTACCCCTGTTGATGCGTTGGGCTGACCTCACCACCTTCTGGAGAGCCCTGCTGTTGCGGACGGTGCAATTGCCATAACAGGCGGTGATACAGCCCAACAGGATGCTCTCAATGGTGCATCTGTAGAAGTTCATGAGGGCCTTAGGGGTCAAGCCACATTTCTTGAGCCTCCTGAGGTTGAAGAGGAGCTGTTAAGCCTTCTTCACCACACGGTCTATGTGGATGGACCATTTCAGGTTGTCAGTGATGTGCATGGCGAGGAACTTGAAGCTTTTCACCCTCTCCACTGCGGCCCCATTGATGTGGATGGAGGCGTACTCTCTCTGCTGTCTCCTTAAGTCCATGATCAGCTCCTTCATTTTGTTTGATATTGAGGAAGAGGTTATTTTCCTGGCACCACTCCGGCCTACCACTGTTGATGATTGAGTTGGATATGTGCATGGCCACGCAGTCATGGGTGAACAGGGAGTACAGGAGGGGGCTGGAGCCCCTGTGTTGAGGATCAGAATAGAAATTAGCGCTGCGAGCCGATAGTCATTTAGTTCAGATACCTTTGCATTCTTGGGTACAGGAACAATGGTTGACATCTTGCAGCAAGTGGGGACAACCGACTGGGGTAGAGAGAGATTGAATATGTCCGTGAACAATCCATTCAGCTGGTCTGTACATGCTCTGAGGACGCGGCTTGGGATGCCGTTTGTGCCGGCAGCCTTGCGAGGGTTAACACACTTAAACGTCTTTATCATGTCTGCCACAGAGAACGAGAGCTCACAGTCCTCGTGAGTGGTGGTGGCCCGCGTCTGCGGCTTTGTGTTTTATTCGAAGCGAGCGAAGAAGATGTTCAGCTTATCTGGAAGTGAGGCGTCGGTGTCCTTTCCCGGTATAATCCGCGATTGTCTGGAGTCCATGCCACATGTCTCGTGTCTGAGCCGTTGAATTGAGACTCCACTTTGTCCCTGTACTGTTGTTTTGCCTTTATGATTGCCTTACGGAGGGCACAGCTGGTCTGCTTGTAAACGTCCATGTTCCCAGTAACATTGCTGTGGTTCAATGCGGTGGTTCGCGCTTTCAGTTTTGTGCAAATGCCGCGATCTTTCAACGTTTTTTTGGTTTGGATAAGTTCTAATCATCATGGTGGGAACAACATCCTCTATGCACTTAATGATGAACTCAGTCACAGAGTCAGTATATACATCAATATTATTTTCATTGGCAACCTGGAACGTTTCCCAGTCCGCGTAATCAAAACTCACTAATGGGGCTGATGGGAATTACATCCATTCTAACCTGATTAGCCAATTTCCAGGTACAGAGTACGGAGTTCCCTCAGTACAGTGTAACCAGTCTTGGCTTGGGTCTACTGTGTCAAAGGGACTAGGGTTTTTTGGCTGCTCCCAAGGTGGATGAACAACCAGGCAGTCATTTTTGGGACATCCTTGGGCTTTGGCATCACGTGTTTGGGTGAGGCTTGCGTGTCTGTGGGGATCAGTGTGTCTAAAAGGCCTCTCTTTTTCTCTCTCTATCTTTCTTTCTGTCTCTGTCTCTCCTCCCTCGTTTTCCCTCTCCCCTTTACTCTCTCATACAATTCAGCTCATTGCACCATGTCCGGATATCTGAAAAGAAAAGCATGACTGTGAACATCCTCATCTAATCCTCTGGATCCTCTTCTGTCTTTTCTCTGTCTCTCTCTCTCTCTCTCTCCCCCCTCTCTCTACCCATCCTGTTCTATGGTTTTCCAAGCTTCCACTGTCCCTGTCAAAAACGGTTGTATTCTCTATAATGCATTACTTTTGACCAGGTCCCATAGCTAAACCCACTGCCCAGAGGCATGCCTCATCTGTCTCAGTCGCATGCAGTTTCCTCATTTAGGTAAACCGCAAAACCCCACAGTGCTGGCTGCCAAGAGTGTCTGTGTGTGTGTGTGACGGACTTGCATTTTGTGTGTTTGGACGTAGATTTGTGTGTGCTCTCTGAGAATATGTACAGTACCAGTCAAAAGATTGGACACACCTACTCATTCTGCACTTGAAGAAACGTTTAAAGTTCTTGACATTTTCCGCATTGACTGACCTTCATGTCTTACAGAAATGACGGACTGTTGTTCTTCTGTCCTTATTTTAGCTGTTCCTCATAATATGGACTTGGTCTTTTACCAAAAAAGGACAACAATAATAAGAAGAAACTTGATTGGGCCAAGAAATATGAGAATTGGACATTAGACCGATGAAAATCTGTCCTTTGGTCTGACGAGTCCAAATTTGCAATTTTTGGTTCCAACCACCGTGTCTTTGTGAGATGCAAGTGTAGGTGAACGGAGGATCTCTGCATGTGTAGTTTCCACCGTGAAGCATGGAGGAAGAGGTGTGATGGTGTGGAGGTGATTTGCTGGTGACACTGTCTGTGATTTACTTAGAATTCAAGGCACTCTTAACCAGCATGGCTACGACAGCATTCTGCAGCGATACGCCATCCCATCTGGTTTGGGCTATATGGGACTATCATTTGTTTTTCACCACCTCCAGGCTGTGTAAGGGCTATTTGACCAAGAAGGAGCGTGATGGAGTGCTGCACCAGATGATCTGGCCTCCACAATCACCTGACCTCAACCCAATTGAGATGGTTTGGGATGAGTTGGACTGCAGAGTGAAGGAAAAGCAGCCAACAAATGCTCAGAATGCCAAGAGTGTGCAAAGCTGTCATCAATGCAAAGGGTGGCTACTTTGCAGAATCTAAACTATAAAATATTTGTTGTTTTGTTCAACTCTTTTTTGGTTAGTACATGATTACATATGTCTTATTTCATCGTTTTGTGGTCTTCACTATTATTCAACAATGTAGAAAACAGTAAAAAAAGAAAAACCCTGGAATGAATAGCTGTGTCCAAACTTTTGACTGGTCCTGTATGTGCATGATTATGCATGTGCGTATACTGTGCATGTGTGTGTGTCTGCATCAACCATCACATTAGTATTCTCACGCGGTCCACACTTGGGTGCATCATTTCATCATGCCTGCATGATAACGCAACTCGGTGAATAATGACATGACCCCCCTCTCTCCTTACCGGTTCCCTCCCCCCCTCATACTAAAACACCCCTCCCACAGCTTACGGAGTCCTGCATGTGTGTGTGTGTGTGTGTGTCTGTCTGACTGTTGGTACTGTGTTTGTGTGTGTGTGTGTGTGTGTTTATACAGTACAATTATTTAATTAAAGTTCCTCAGTGTCCACATCACTAAGGAATTATCATGGTCCACACAAACACAGTTGAGAATAATGCTACACCTCTTCCCCCTCAGGAGGCTGAAAATATTCAGAATGGGCCCTCGGATCCTTAAAAAGTTCTACAGCTGCACCACTGACAGCATCCTGACTGGATGCATCACCGCTTGGTATGGCAACTGCTTGGCA
The DNA here is from genome assembly GCF_029448725.1 of Salvelinus fontinalis. NCBI lineage: Eukaryota > Metazoa > Chordata > Actinopteri > Salmoniformes > Salmonidae > Salvelinus > Salvelinus fontinalis. The sequence continues at coordinate 3,372,756 of NC_074691.1, read as the reverse complement.
TCTGACCGCAAGGCGCTACAGAGGGTAACGCATACTGTCCAGTACATCACCAGGGCCGAGCTCCCTGCCATCCAGGACTTCTACACAAGGTAGTGTCAGTGGAAGGCCCTAAACATTGTCAGCCGTCCAAGTTATAGACTCTTCTCTCTGCTACTGCACGGAAGGCGGTACCAATGCACCAAGTCTGGAACCAACAGGACCCTGAACAGCTTCTACCCCCCAAGCCATAAGACTGCTAATTAGCTTCTTATGGCTGCATCCCGCTACCGGGATCGATATGACAGCAGCCAGATAAAGTGCAGGGCGCCAAATTCAAACAGAAGAAATCTCATAAATAAAATTCCTCAAACATACATGTGTCTTGATCCGCTCCCCTACAGCCCTGTCGATGTGGATGTGGGCGTGCTCTACTGTTGACCACAATCAGCTCCTTTGTCTTGATCACGTTGAGGGAGAGGTTGATGTCCTGGCACCACACTGCCACCACACTGCCTCCCTACAGGCTGTCTCATTGTCGTCAGTGATCAGGCCAACCACCGTCGTATCGTCTGCAAACTTAATGATGGTGTTGGAGCCGTGCGCGGCCACGCAGTCGTGAGTGAACAGGGAGTACAGGAGGGGCCTAAGCACACACCCCTGAGGGACCCCCATGTTGAGGGTCAGCGTGGTGCATATGTTGTTTCCTTCCCTCACCACCTGGGGGCAGCCAGTCAGGTAGTCCAGGATCCAGTTGCCGTGGGAGGTGTTCAATCCCAGGGTCCTTAGCTTAGTGATGAGCTTGGAGGGCACTATGGTGTTTAACGCTGAGCTGTAGTCAATGAGTAGCATTATCATGTAGTTGTTCCCTTTGTCCAGGTGGGAGATGGCAGTGTGAAGTGCAATAGAGATTGCATCATCTGTGGTTCTGTTGGGCGACACCTGGAGGGAGGTGTCCATGCTCCATGCTCAGTTGAAAAATATATGGCAAATATAAATCCGAAATGGATGACGTTGAGAGATAGATGGGAGGGGTTGAATGGAGCTGAAGGGTGGGACTAATAACAAGATAAACAATGTAGGGCATACGGGATCTGTGAAATGTATATAGGTTCGGAACTTTTGTGAAATAGCACAGTTACAAATAGAAATCATACTGGATGTACATCAGAAATAGAGGAAGGACTAAGAACAAACAAGAGAGAACTATTGTAAAGTAGACTGTGTCTGTAACATGTGTATAAGATGTATAAATTGAAGGTAAAAGCAGAAGTGTTCATTATTTAACTCCAATTGGGGGATCGGTGGTAGGGTTTGCGCGGAATAATAATAATGGTATATTATTTTTTAAAGTATGTATGTCTATATAGGTATGTGTCTGTATATATGTGTATATGTATGCATGTGTCACACCCTGGCCTTAGTTATCTTTGTTTTCATTATTATTTTAGTTAGGTCAGGGTGTGACATAGGGAAGTTTGTGTGTTTTTGTATTGTCTAGGGTGTTGTATGGTTTAGGGGGTTAAATAGAGTAGATGGGTTAGTGTTCAGTGTAGGTGTCTAGGAAAGTCTATGGTTGCCTGAATTGGTTCTCAATCAGAGACAGCTGGTTATTGTTATCTCTGATTGGGAGCCATATTTAAGGCAGCCATGGGCTTTAGCTGTTTGTGGGTAATTGTCTATGTGTAGTGTTTGTGTCAGCACTATTTGTCTTATTAGCTTCACGGTCGTCATTTTTGTTAGTTTGTTTATAGTTGTTTGTTTCTCGTTTGTTTCTCTCTTCTTTAAATAAAGAGGATGTATTTTGCACACGCTGCGCCTTGGTCCAATCTCTCACAGCAAGACGATCGTGACAGCATGTGTGTATGGATATGTATATTTACCCCAAAAATATATGGGGGATTGGAAATGATGCAGACAAATACATTGATGGAAGCAACATTCTTTCCGCAATATTAAGCTGATCCACCCCATAAAGGGGGAAAAAAGAATGCTGTTTATTGAATATAGCTCAGCATTCAACACCATAGTACCCTCCAAGCTCATCATTAAGCTGGAGACCCTGGGTCTGAACCCCGCCCTGTGCGACTGGGTCCAAGACTTCCTGACGGCCGCCCCCAGGTGGTGAAGATAGGAAACATCATCTCCACTCCGCTGATCTTCAACACTGCGGCTCCACAAGGGTGCTTGCTCAGCCCTCTCCTGTACTCCCTGTTCACCCATGACTGCATGGCCAAGCACGCCTCCAACTCAACCATCAAGTTTGCAGACGACACAACAGTCAGTAGTAGGCTTGATTATCAACGATGACGAGACAACCTACAGGGAGGAGGCAAGGGCTCTGGGAGTGTGGTGCCTGGAAAAAAAACCTCACTCAACATCAACAAAACAAAGGAGATGATTGTGTACTTCAGGAAACAGCAGAGGGTTCACCCCCTATCTACATCGACGGGACCGCAGTGGAGAAGGTGGAAAGCTTCAAGTTCATTGGCGTACTCATCACTGACATACTGAAATGGACCACCCACACAGACAGTGTGGTGAAGAAGGCGCAACAGAGCCTCTTCAACCTCAGGAGGCTAAAGAAATGTGGCTTGTCACCTAAAACCCTCACACATTTTTACAGATGCACAATTGTTTGCATCCTTTCGGGCTATATCACAGCCTGGTACGGCAACTGCACCGCCCGCAACTGCAAGGCTCTCCAGAGGTTGTTGCGGTCGGCCCAGCGCATTACCGGGGGCAAACTACCCGCCCTCCAGGACACCTACAGCACCCGATGTCACAGGAAGGCCAAAAAGATCATCAAGGACATCAACCACCTGAGCCACTGCCTGTTCACCCCGCTGTTCATCCAGAAGGCGAGGTCAGTACAGGTGCATCAAAGCTGGGACCGAGAGACTGAAAAATTGCTTCTATCTCAAGGCCATCAGACTGTATAACAGCCATCACTAGCACATTAGAGGCTGCTGCATAAATTTAGCGTCAGCAAAATGACTGGAAGTCTAAAGGAGCAGCTAGCATGCTAGCAATTGCTATGATGCTAGTTAGAAACTTCCTTCAAACTCAACGCAGAGACATAAAATGGTATCCACTAGTTTATTTGACTCTGGGGAAGTAGATAAAGGGCCTCATTGCCAACATCCCAAAATATCCCTTTAACACTAATGACATCATCATCAGGTTGCTGACCTGCTATTCACCCTGACTCACCAGCTAGCTACTGCCTCGGAGGGAAGTGAGTGTACACTCAACACCATATATTACTGTGTACAGGGGAAACGTAAACAAGGGAGTGCATAGAAGAGGCAGGAAGTGGCTCATTATAATAATATGGGGATTATTGTTATTATTGGAAGGTGTTTGGTAAACATCGCTGTACCCTTAGCATATACAGTAGCTCCTGGAGAAGTAGTATATTGAAAACGAGGGGAACAGTTTTCCTAATAAGTAGAATTTTGTCTGGTTTACCTATTTCTATGCACACAACATAACATTAAGAACACCTTCCATATATTGAGTTGCACCACCTGTTTTATATACGACCACATACACTGAGTGTAAAAAAAACATTAAGCCCGCGATGGACTCAAAAAGAAGGAGTCAAAAGCATTCCACGGGGATGCTGGCCGAGGCTGGCCGATGTTGACTCCAATGCTTCCCACAGTCGTGTCAAGTTGGCTGGATGTCCTTTTGGGTTGTGGACCATTGGTGATACACACAAGGAACTGTTGAGTGTGAAAAACTGCAGTTCTTGACACAAACCTACTTTCTTTTGTCTTGCCCATTCACCCTCTGAATATCCCACGTACACAATCCATGTTTTAGTTGTATTAAGACTTAAACAATGATTCTTTAACCTGTCTCCTCTCCTTCATCTACACTGATTGAAGTGGATTTAAACAATGATTCTTTGACCCGTCTCCTCTCCTTCATCTACACTGATTGAAGTGGATTTAACAAGTGATAACAATAAGGGATCCTAGCTTTCACCTGGATTCACCTGGTCAGTCTTTGTCATGGAAAGAGCAGGTGTTCTTAATCTTTTGTATAGTCAGTATATATTTTATTTTTATTTCTAGACCGTGACAAAGTGACATTTCTTGACAATCTTCGTTATGAGAAAAATATTATCTAGGTTATCAATTTCTACGTCTATTCTAGAATAGTTATTTCTAGACATGTCACAGTGTACATTTCCTTGCAGAGACTTGATGGTTCTCTCGTAAGTACATCACAATTACATAGTAAGTAAATATAAAGAGTAGAATATTCTCTGGGTCTTATCTATTTTTACCCCTATTCAATTTCCAAACATGTCACGTGACATTTCCTTGCTGAGACTTGATGGTCCCCTTAGTACATATAGTACTGTAGCATGCTGTTTTTCTGACCACCAAAAGACCGTTGATGTGACGTAAATCTCATGATGAATGTGATTTATGGAGAATGTCAGAGCTGTTTCAGGGCTGTTAGCAGATAAGAGAGAAGACGAGAGCTCTCTCTCCACTGGCTCTGGTAGATTGTTTTGGCGGGAAACAGCCCCGGAGTGACAGGAAGTATTTTTTTTTTGGGGGGGGGGGGCAACAATCACCCTTGTTCTCTTCTCCCCCTATCTTTTGCTTAATTTTCTCTTTCATTCTCTCACTACCTGTCTCTATCTCTCTCTCTCTTCTTCTCTCTCTCCTTTTCTCTTTCTCTACCCAGTCTCTATCTCCCTTCCCACTCTCTTTCTCTCCCCCATCCTCTCTCTCTTTTTAATTGAGCTCAAGGCTGAATGTGAGAGCGTGGGGATGAGAAGGCTATGCCATCTCCTTTTCTGTTGCGTAATCCCTTCACCACATTGCATTTCCACATGCCGTAACAACAGAGCAGCCCATTGCTTTTTCTTACTCCAATTAGTTTTTTGCTTTTGCCATCTGAAATTTGCTATTCCCTTTTGCTTACTGATATGATGCATAGGGAATCAAGGATAGGCAGCCCCTTCATTGAGCAACCCAGTGAAAAAAACAATCTGTTACCTGGCAGAAAGGAAGAGCGCAAAAGGAAGAGAATAAAGTAATCCATTTTGATAGACTGAGATAAAGAGAGAGAAGAAGAGGGAGAGCACTTTGTGGGGGAGAGTGAATCGAAGATCGGCATTGAGGAACAGAGCTCATGTGTTTTTTCGTTCGTTCGCTCGCTTGTTCATTCATTCGACTGAGTTAGACAAATGGGCTTGCCAGATTTCCGAGCTTGTTTCCAGTCCCTTCCGGGGACAGTGTGTTATTGGCAGCGATGCCCACTTCCGCGGCCTTTGTCCAATTAGCATCGTGCTGCTCAGCCTGTCTCTGATTAAGAGGGCATTTAACCACGCAACCTCCCTTCTATGCTAGCCTAGCGAAGTTAGCAGGTGCTTAAATCAAATCAAATAAATGTTTATGTGTCACACGTGCCGAATACAGCAGGTGTAGACCTTACAGTGAAATGCTTACTTACAAGCCCTTAACCAACAATGAGGTTTAAAAAAGAATACCTAAAGAAAATACGAATAACAAATAAAAGTAACAAATAATTAAAGAGCAGCAGTAAAATAACAATAGCGAGGCTATATTCATTCATTGATTCATTGATTCATCTTGATGTTTGTAAAGTCGTCTCAAATAAAACTGTGAAGGACCTCGGCGTTACTCTTGACCCTGATCTCTCTTTTGACGAACATATCAAGACTGTTTCAAGGACAGCTTTTTTCCATCTACGTAACATTGCAAAAATCAGAAATTTTCTGTCCAAAAATGATGCAGAAAAATTAATCCATGCATTTGTTACTTCTAGGTTAGACTACTGCAATGCTCTACTTTCCGGCTACCCGGATAAAGCACTAAATAAACTTCAGTTAGTGCTAAATACGGTTGCTAGAATCCTGACTAGAACCAAGAAATTTGATCATATTACTCCAGTGCTAGCTTCCCTACACTGGCTTCCCGTTAAGGCAAGGGCTGATTTCAAGGTTTTACTGTTAACCTTTAAAGCGTTACATGGGCTTGCTCCTACCTATCTTTCCGAGTTGGTCCTGCCGTACATACCTACACGTACGCTACGGTCACAAGACGCAGGCCTCCTAATTGTCCCTAAAATTTCTAAGCAAACAGCTGGAGGCAGGGCTTTCTCCTATAGATCTCCATTTTTATGGAACAGTCTGCCTACCCATGTGAGAGACGCAGACTCAGTCTCAACCTTTAAGTCTTTACTGAAGACTTATCTCTTCAGTAGGTCATATGATTGAGTGTAGTCTGGCCCAGGAGTGTGAAGGTGAACGGAAAGGCTCTGGAGCAACGAACCGCCCTTGCTGTCTCTCCAGGGCCGGTTCCCCTCTCTCCACTGGGATTCTCTGCCTCTAACCCTGTTACTGGGGCTGAGTCACTGGCTTGCTGGTGCTCTTTCATGCCGTCCCTAGGAGGGGTGCGTCACTTGAGTGGGTTGAGTTACTGACGTGAACTTCCTGTCTGGGTTGGCGCCCCCCCCTGGTTGTGCTGTGGTGGAGACCTTTGTGGGCTATACTCGGCCTTGTCTCAGGATTGTAAGTTGGTGGTTGAGGATATCCCCTAGTGGTGTGGGGGCTGTGCTTTGGCAGAGTGGGTGGGGTTATATCCTTCCTGTTTGGCCCTGTCCGGGGGTTTCTTCGGATGGGGCCACAGTGTCTCCTGACCGCTCCTGTCTCAGCCTCCAGTATTTATGCTGCAGTAGTTTATGTGTCGGGGGGCTAGGGTCAGTTGGTTATACCTGGAATACTTCTCCTGTCTTATCCAGTGTCCTGTGTGAATTTAAGTATGCTCTCTCTAATTCTCTCGTTCTCTCTTTCTCTCTGAGAACCTGAGCCCTAGGACCATACGTCAGGACTACCGGGCATGCTGACACCTTGCTGTCCCCAGTCCGCCCGGCCTTGCTGCTATTCCAGTTTCAACTGTTTCTGCCTGCGGTTACGAAACCCCTACCTGTCCCAGACCTGCTGTTTTCAACTCTTAATGATCGGCTATGAAAAGCCAACTGAGATTTATTCCTGATTATTATTTGACCATGCTTGTCATTTATGAACATTTTGAAAATCTTGGCTCTCTCTAATTTTCTCCTTCTCTCTTTCTTTCTCTCGGAGGACCTGGGCCCTGGACCATGCGTCGGGACTGCCGCCCGTGGTGACTCCTTGCTGTCCCCAGTCCGCCTGGCCTTGCTGCTATTCCAGTTTCAGCTGTTCTGCCTGCGGTTATGGAACCGCCACCTGTCCCAGACCTGTTGTTTTTCAACTCTTAATGATCAGCTATGAAAAGCCAACTGAAAATTATTCATGATTATTATTTGACCATGCTTGTCACTTATGAACATTTTTGAACATCTTGGCATAGTTCTGTTATAATCTCCACCCGGCACAGCCAGAAGAGGACTGGCCACCCCTCATAGCCTGGTTCCTCTCTAGGTTTCTTCCTAGGTTTTGGCCTTTCTAGGGAGTTTTTCCTAGCCACCGTGCTTCTACACCTGCATTCTAGCTGTTTGGGGTTTTAGGCTGGGTTTCTGTACAGCACTTCGAGATATTATCTGATGTACGAAGGGCTATATAAAATAAAATTGATTGAATTGATTGATATATACAGGGGGTACGAGTACAGAGTCTGTACGGGTGCACCGGTTAGTTGAGGTAATTGAGGTAATATGTACAGGTAGGTAGAGTTATTAAAATGACTATGCATAGATAATAACAGAGAGTAGCAGCAGCGTAAAGGGGGGGGGGGGGAATGCAAATAGTCTGGGTAGCCATTTGATTAGATGTTCAGGAGACTTATGGCTCAGGGGTAGAAGCTGTTTAGAAGCCTCTTGGACCTAGTCTTGGTGCTCCGGTACCGCTTGCCATGCGGTGGCAGAGAGAACAGTCTATGACTAGGGTGGCTGGAGTCTTTGACAATCTTTAGGGCCTTCCTCTGACACCGCCTGGTATAGAGGTCCTGGATGGCAGGTCCCAGTGATGTACTGGGCCGTATGCACTACCCTATGTAGTGCATTGCGGTCGGAAGCCGAGCAGTTGTCATACCAGGCAGTGATGCAATCAGTCAGGATGCTCTCGATGGTGCAGCTGTAGAACCTTTTGAGAATCTGAGGACCCATGCCAAATCTTTTCAGTCTCCTGAGGAGGAATAGGCATTGTCGTGCCCTCTTCACGACTGTCTTAATGTGCTTGGACCATGTTAGTTTGTTGGTGATGTGGACACCAAGGAACTTGAAGCTCTCAACTTGCTCCACTAGAGCCCTGTCGATGAGAATGGGGGCGTGTTCGGTCCTCCTTTTCCTATAGTCCACAATCATCTCCTTTGTCTTGATCACGTTGAGGGAGAGGTTGTTATCCTGGCACCACACGGCCAGGTCTCTGACCACCTCCCTGTAGGCTGTCTCGTCATTGTCGGTGACCAGGCCTACCACTGTTGTGTCATCGGTAAACTTAATGATGGTGTTGGAATTGTGCCTGGCTATGCAATCATGAGTGAACAGGGAATACAGGAGGGGACTGAGCACACACCCCTGAGGGGCCCCCTTGTTGAGGACGTGTAGCGGATGTGTTGTTACCTACCCTTACCACCTGGTGGCGGCCAGTCAGGAAATCCAGGGTCCTTGGCTTAGTAATGAGCATGGAGGGCACTATGGTGTTGAACACTGAGCTGTAGTCAATGAATAGCATTTTCACATAGGTGTTCCTATTGTCCAGGTGGGAAAGGGCAGTGTGGAGTGCAATAGAGATTGCATCATCTGTGGATCTGTTAGGGCGGTATGCAAATTTGAGTGGGTCTAGGGTTGCTGGGATAATGGTGTTGATGTAAGCCATGACCAGCCTTTCAAAGCACTTCATGGCTACAGGTGTGAGTGCTGCAGGTCGTTAGTCATTTAGGCAGGTTACCTTAGTGTTCTTGGGCACATGGACTATGTTGGTCTGCTTGAAACAAGTTTGTATTACAGACTCAGACAGGGAGAGGTTGAAAATGTCAGTGGAGACACTTGCCAGTTGGTCAGCGCATGCTCGGAGTACACGTCCTGGTAATCCGTATGGCTCTGCGGCCTTGCGAATGTTGACCTGTTTAAATGTCTTACTCACATCGGCTGAAGGAGAGTGTGTTCACACAGTAGTCCGGAACAGCTGATGTTCTCATGCATGTTTCAGTGCTACTTGCCTCGAAGCGAACATAGAAGTAATCTAGCTCATCTGGTAGACTCGTGTCACTGGGCAGCTCTCGGCTGTGCTCCTCGTTGTAGTCTGCAATAGATTGCGAGCAACATCCGACGAGCTTCAGAGCCGGTGTAGTACGATTCGATCTTAGTCCTATATTGACGCTTTGCCTGTTTGATGGTTCGTCATAGGGCATAGCTGAATTTCTCCCGCTCCTTGATAGCGTTAGCTCTACCCTTTAACTCAGTGCGGCTGTTGCCTGTAATCCATGGTTTCTGGTTGGGGTATGTACGTACAGTCACTGTGGGCACGAAGTCATCTGTGCACGTATTGATGAAGCCAGTAACTGATGTGGTGTCCTCCTCAATGCCATCGGAAGAATCCCTGAACATAGTCCAGTCTGTGCTAGTTAAACAGTCTTAATATCTGTTTCATTTGAACACTTTTTTATTGACCGAGTCACTGGTGCTTCCTGCTTCAATTTGTCTTGTAAGCAGGAATCAGGAGGATAGAATTATGGTCAGATTTGCCAAATGGAGGGTGAGGGAGAGCTTTGTACGTGTCTCTGTGTATGGAGTAAAGGTGGTCTAGAGTATTTTCTTCCCTCTGGTCGCTGGTAGAAATGTGGTAAAACGGATTTAAGATTCCCTGCATTGAAGTCCCAGGCCACTAGGAGCGGCGCCTCTGTATGAGCATTTTCCTGTTTTCTTATGGCGATATACAGCTCATTGAGTGCGGTCTTAGTGCCAGCATCGGTCTGTGGTGGTATGTGGACAGCTATGGAAAATACAGATGAAAACTCTCTAGGTATATGGTGCGGTCTACGGCTTACCATGAGATACTCTACCTCAGGCGAGCAAAACCTTGAGTCTTCCTTAGATATTGTGCACCAGCTGTTGTTTACAAATATACAAAGACCGCCACCCCTTGTCATACCAGAGGCGGCTGTTCTATCCTGCCAACACAGTGTATAACACACCTGCTGTATGGTATTCATGTTGTCGTTCAGCCATGACTCGGTGAAACATAAGATATTACAGTTTTTAATGTCCCTTTGGTAGTTTAATCTTGCTCGTAGGTCATCGATTTTATTTTCCAATTATCGCATGTTTGCCAATAGAACCTACGAATTCTCAGAAGACAGCCCAACCTCCGCCCCCTTTTCTTCTGTCTTCTCTTCTCGCAAATGATGAGGATTTGGGCCCGCGAAAGCAGTATATCCTTCACGTCGGACTCGTCAGAGTCCATGAGAGAGTCACTGTCCATGACAATGACAACACTGGTTGCTCCTACGGGTGGTGAGAGAAGGGAATGCATTCACCTGAAATGTCTTCCACATTTAACTCAACCCATCAGAGAGGTGCGGGAGGCTGCCTTAATCGACATCCGCATCATTGTAGACCGTGGAGCAGTTGGTTGTTGGGGATGAACCGTCTTGCAGAACAACAGATGTTTCCACCTTGCCGGCTTGGGGATTCAAACCAGCGACCTTTCGGTTACTTTTTAGTCGCTGTAGACCTAACACACATGACCACTCTTCTTTAAACAAGCAGGACTCTCCTCATATACTCTTTTTGAGATGTGTGTGTCTATGTATGTGTGTGTGTGTGTGTCTGTGTTTGTGAAGGAAGGGGTGATGCTTAGGATTTTCTCTGATACTCTATTTTTTAACACCTATTTGCTTGGTGCTGCATACTAAGATGACTAAGGTTTCTCTCTCTCTCTCTGTGTGTTCTCTGTCACACAAAGGTTCTCTGGAGTGAGGTGCGTGTGCCGCTAATAGCGTTGATGCTCTGCCAAGCCCAGCTGGTGGCGCCCAGCACAGGGCAGAGTGTGTCTGCACTCCACAGTCATTCGCTTTAAAAGGAGCCACATCACAGGAACCGTAATGACCACAAAGAACCCCGCCAGTCCAGCTAAAAGATCCAAAGCACACATCACAGTGTGCAAAGCCATTGCTTGTTTTCTAGCCTGACAGATGGTGGGCTTGGGTCAGACTCAGATCAACGGAGCGTGGGTTGCCATGGCAACCGGAGTGCTCCGTTACATTTCCCCATTCAGTAAACTGTTGCTGCATGAGGGCCCAGGGCCTTGCACAGAAGGATGGAGAGTTTGGAAGCTAGAAACTAGCCATGTAAGTTCCAGGGAGGGTAGGGTCTGTGCCAAGTCCTTCCCCGCCCGAGGACACCTCGTGCTGGGGGAACATCTCCCCTGCTCGGCATTGAGTAGTTGTAAAACCCAGTATATCCCATCTCCTCCTCTTCCTCCTCCCTCACAAAACTATGGAGGATTCATTTGCATTTTTTTTTTCAGCAATCTACCTCCATACCAAACCTCCAGCTTGTTTCAGGTTAACGCTGCTAATCAGAGCGTGACTGTGGCTGTAGCTGCGGCTGCCATACAGAGCAGGTTCCTCCATCTCTCACTGTGTGGGTGGTTATCCTTCCCTCTTTTTCCTCTGGTCCCAGCAGTGCTTGTTAATACTGGGAGGAGAGCTTGTTCTCCCCAGCTAGTGCCCTCCCTCCCTCCCTGCCATCTGTGTTTACTGTACTGGATGCATTGGATGAGGCACTATAGCTGTAGTATCTCTATACTCTGGTGGAACGCACACACAGTCACGAAAAGGAGGGATGAATACTCTATCGTGTTGTGACAATACGACATTTTTACAGTTATCGGCAAATGCAATGTATGTGTGTGCTAAATTTGACTACGTTTTTTGACAGGTTTTTATAGGTGTGGTGTGGCCAGGTGTGGTTTTACTGTAGTCGTTTAGCCTGTTAAGCGTTTCACCTCGTTAGCATGGTGCACATGTCTGTGTTGTTTAGCTACACTGTGACTTTAGGGTCGAGAGCACTGAGGAACACTAACAGTCGCTGGAGGATGAAGTATAATGTGGCATCGTAATTCATTATACACACGTATACAGTACAAACACACACGCATATACAGGCACACACACACACACACACATACATTCACCAACACATACCTGCATTCATAAACACACACAAACACCCACCCAAAACACACAAGTTGGTTTAATTAGTATCCCTACCTGCATGCATGTGCACGCACGCACTTAGGCGGACACACACACACACACACACACACACACACACACACACAAGCGCACACGCACACAACACACACGAGTTGGTGTAATTATGATCCCTGCTCTTATTATGCATTCATACATGTCATAAATGTCGAAACATGACAATCTGCCAAACAAAATGTGTGTGTGTGTATGCTCTAATTCGCTTTTGTGTGTGGGTTTCTTGTCCTGGCTGAGGAAAACACCACAGTATACATACAGTTTATTATACAGAGTTAATTTACACACTGTTGGACTAACCCAGGGAACTCAGCATTAATGTGATTATACAGTATATACTGCATCAATTCAGGGGCCAGTATAGCGAGACAAACACTGCATGCATACCTGCATGTTTTACTGAGACCGACTATAGACGTCCTCCTCGTTCCGTTTCAGTCTATCAATCAGCCATGACACCACAAGGTGACTCTGGGATGGTGTTGTCCTGGCAACCATCTGCTACAAAACTGTTGCCTGGTCACTGGATATAGAGAAGCGCTAGGGAGGCTTGACGGAACATAGAAATAGAATGTGAAGGACACTGTATTCTGGAGATGGAACGAGCTATGCTAGGGATACTTTGGAAGGTCATATGAGCTTGTTCTGTACATTTCCTTCAGTTCGTTCCTAATTTACTGATTCCATTCAAGATGGCAGAAGGCTACTGGCCCACACACTAGAAAGTGCTACTGATTTTAGAACACCTTTCCAATCCTATTCTATTCTATTCCTATTTTTCCTTTGGAAATAAAAATATATAACACTGAAAGGGTGTTATTTCCAAGGACCGAACAAAGAAAAGAATAGGTAGATGTTGATGTTTTTGAAAGGTTTGGATTTGGGTTGGATAGAGCAGGATTGTTGTTGTGTCTTAAATGTTGTGTGTATATTATGGTGTGTGATTGCCATTACCGTGTGGTCGTGCATATGTGCGAGAATTGTCAAAATAACTGCTGGAGAAAGAAAACTTTCTGTAGTCAGAAACAGATAAGATTAAGATAACTTTCTGCAACATCATTTTGTTAAAAAAATAATAATCATCTCTCTGAGAAATTAAGCTAAATGATCGCGCCCAAACTGGCCATTTTAATTTATAGGATTCATATACTTTTTTCTAACAATGAGTAAGGAATCCACAGAAATGGTGAAAAGCCACCCACGAACCCTCCAAGCCAATTCCAACCAATGGTGGAAAAAGTACCCTTCTTTTCTTCTAAAGATAACTTATAAGAAAATGACTCAAGTAAAAGTAAAAGTCACGGAGTAAAATACTACTTGAGTAAAAGTCTAAAATTATTTGGTTGTAAATGTACTTAAGTATCAAAAGTAAAAGTATAAATCATTTAAAATGCCTTATATTAAGCAAATCAGACAACACGATTTTTTTATTTTTTATTTACAGATAGCCAGATAGCCAGGGCCACAGTTCAATTTACAAACAAAGCATTTGTTTTTAGTGAGTCTGCCAGATCAGAGGCAGTAAGGATGACCAGGGACGTTCTCTTGATAAGTGCATGAATTCGACAATTTTCCTGTCCTGCTAAGCATTCAAAATGTAATGAGTACTTTTGGGTGTCAGGGAAAATGTATGGAGTAAAAATTACATTATTTTCTTTAGGAATGTAGTGGAGTAATCGTAAAAGTTGTCAAAAATATAAACAGTAAAGATCAGTGGCGACCCGTCATTCAGGCGACCCGTCATTCAGGGCTGTTTTGAGCCCCACATTTTTAGCAATAAAATATATATATTTTTGGGGCTTGCCTGTTTTGCATGTTATTTTGGCATTAATACGTGTCACATATCAGTTTGCAAACAATGTAAAAAAAATATATATATCATTGAGTTATTAAAGCCGGATACAAACACGTTCTCTTTTTTGGTTTTCTTGAGTGAGGCAGCTCCAAAATGCAGGTGTTTCAGCCTAGCTCAGTGCTTTCTGTGGTGGTGGGCGAGCCAGCAGAAAATAGGAGCATTGCGCCGTGATTGGCTCAGTGTTCTGTCACTCATGGGGACACTATGTCATCACCAAGTTTAAGTCCTTAGTAAGGATAGACATCCAACATGTCAGCCCTTTGGGTCCTGCCATAGATTTATATTACAAGTGCCCTTCCAAGAAGGCTCAAGGTGATTGGCCACAGATAAAATGACGTCTAATCACGTTATATGTACGGTAGCTTGATATGTACGGTATCAACTTCCGGCGCCGACCGAGATGGCCGCCTCGCTTCGCGTTCCTGGGACAATATGCAGTATTTCGTTTTTTTATGTGTTATTCCTTACATTGGTACTCCAGGTAATCTTAGGTTTCATTACATACAGTCGGGAGGAACTACTGAATATAAGAGCAACGTCAACTCACCATCGTTACAACCAGGAATATGACTCTCCCGAAGCGGATCCTGTGTTTTGCCTTCCACCCAGTACAATGGATCGGATCCCAGCCGGCGATCCTAAAAAACGACGCCGTAAAAGGGGCAAACGAAGCAGTCTCCTGGTCAGGCTCCGGAGACGGTCACATCGCGCTCCACTCCCTAGCATACTACTCGCCAATGTCCAGTCTCTTGACAATAAGGTTGATGAAATCCGAGCTAGGGTAACATTCCAGAGAGACATCAGGTATTGTAACATTCTTTGCTTCACGGAAACATGGCTCACTCGAGAGACGCTAACGGAGTCGGTGCAGCCAGCTGGTTTCTTCACGCATCGCGCCGACAGAAACAAACATCTTCCTGGTAAGAAGAGGGGCGGGGGTGTATGCCTTATGATCTACGAGACGTGGTGTGATCATAACAACATACTGGAAATCAAGTCATTCTGTTCACCAGATTTAGAATTCCTCACAATCAAATGTCGACCGCATTATCTACCAAGGGAATTCTCTTCGATTATAATCACAGCCGTATATATTCCCCCCCAAGCAGACACATCGATGGCCCTGAACGAACTTTATCTGACTCTTTGTAAACTGGAAACCACACACCCTGAGGCTGCATTCATCATAGCTGGGGATTTTAACAAGGCTAATCTGAAAACAAAACTCCCTAAATTCTATCAGCATATCGATTGTGCTACCAGGGCAGGTAAAACCTTGGATCATTGTTATACTAACTTCCGTGACGCATATAAGGCCCTCCACCGCCCTCCTTTCAGAAAAGCTGACCACGACTCCAATTTGTTGCTTCCAGCCTACAAACAGAAACTAAAACAGCAAGCTTCCGCGCTCAGGTCTGTTCAAAGCTGGTCCGACCAATCTGATTCCACGCTTCAAGACTGCTTCGATCACGTGAATTGGGATATGTTCCGCATTGCGTCCAACAACAACATTGATGAATACGCTAATTCGGTGAGCGAGTTCATTAGAAAGTGCATTGACGATGTCGTACCCACAGCAACGATTAAAACATTCCCAAACCAGAAACCGTGGATTGATGGCAGCATTCGCGTGAAACTGAAAGCGCGAACCACTGCTTTTAACCAGGGCAAGGTGACCGGAAACATAACCGAATACAAACAGTGTAGCTATTCCCTCCGCAAGGCAATCAAACAAGCTAAGTCCCAGTATAGAGACAAAGTAGAGTCGCAATTCAACAGCTCAGACACAAGAGGTATGTGGCAGGGTTTACAGTCAATCACGGATTACAAAAATAAAACCAACCCCGTCGCGGACCAGGATGTCTTGCTCCCAGACAGACTAAATAACTTTTTTGCTCGCTTTGAGGACAATACAGTCCCACTGACACGGCCCGCTACCAAAACCTGCGGGCTCTCCTTCACTGCAGCCGAGGTGAGTAAAACATTTCAACGTGTTAACCCTCGCAAGGCTGCAGGCCCAGATGGCATTCCCAGCCGCGTCCTCAGAGCATGCGCAGAACAGCTGGCTGGTGTGTTTACGGACATATTCAATCAATCCTTATCCCAGTCTGCTGTTCCCACATGCTTCAAGAGGGCCACCAATGTTCCTGTTCCCAAGAAAGCTAAGGTAACTGAGCTGAACAACTACCGCCCCGTAGCACTCACTTCCGTCATCATGAAGTGCTTTGAGAGACTAGTCAAGGACCATATCACCTCCACCATACCTGACACCCTAGACCCACTCCAATTTGCTTACCGACCCAATAGGTCCACAGACGACGCAATCGCAACCACAATGCACCCTGCCCGAACCCATCTGGACAAAAGGAATATCTATGTGAGAATGCTGTTCATCGACTACAGCTCAGAATTTAACACCATACCTCCAAACTCGTCATCAAGCTCGAGACCCTGGGTCTCGACCCCGCCCTGTGCAACTGGGTCCTGGACTTCCTGACGGGCCGCCCCCAGCTGGTGAGGGTAGGTAACAACATCTCCACCCCGCTGATCCTCAACACTGGGGCCCCACAAGGGTGCGTTCTGAGCCCTCTCCTGTACTCCCTGTTCACCCACGACTGCGTGGCCATGCACGCCTCCAACTCAATCATAAAGTTTGCGGACGACACTACAGTGGTAGGCTTGATTACCAACAACGACGAGACGGCCTACAGGGAGAAGGTGAGGGCCCTCGGAGTGTGGTGTCAGGAAAATAACCTCACACTCAACGTCAATAAAACAAAGGAGATGATTGTGGACTTCAGGAAACAGCAGAGGGAGCACCCCCCTATCCACATCGACGGGACAGTAGTGGAGAAGGTGGAAAGTTTTAAGTTACTCGGTGTACACATCACGGACAAACTGAATTTGTCCACCCACACAGACAGCGTTGTGAAGAAGGCGCAGCAGCGCCTCTTCAACCTCAGGAGGCTGAAGAAATTTGGCTTGTCACCAAAAGCACTCACGAACTTCTACAGATGCACAATCGAGAGCATCCTGTCGGGCTGTATCACCGCCTGGTACGGCAACTGCTCCGCCCACAACCGTAAGGCTCTCCAGAGGGTAGTGAGGTCTGCACAACGCATCACCGGGGGCAAACTACCTGCCCTCCAGGACACCTACATCACCCGATGTCACAGGAAGGCCATAAAAATGATCAAGGACAACAACCACCCGAGCCACTGCCTGTTCACCCCGCTATCATCCAGAAGGCGAGGTCAGTACAGGTGCATCAAAGCAGGGACCGAGAGACTGAAAAACAGCTTCTATCTCAAGGCCATCAGACTGTTAAACAGCCACCACTAACATTTAGTGGCCGCTGCCAACATACTGACTCAACTCCAGCCACTTTAAAAATGGGAATTGATGGAAATTATGTAAAAATGTATCACTAGCACTTTAAACAATGCCACTTAATATAATGTTTACATACCCTACATTACTCATCTCATCTCATATGTATAAACTGTACACTATACCATCTACTGCATCTTGCCTATATCTTGCCCGTTCTGTACCATCACTCATTCATATATCTTTATGTACATATTCTTTATCCCTTTACACTTGTGTGTATAAGGTAGTAGTTGTGGAATTGTTAGGTTAGATTACTTGTTGGTTATTACTGCATTGTCGGAACTAGAAGCATAAGCATTTCGCTACACTCGCATTAACATCTGCTAACCATGGCTATATGACAAATACCATTTGATTTGATTTGATTTGAGCTTTGATTGGACTGATCATGTCAACATCATGCTTTCAATATCTTAGCTAGCAGTCATCATCATGAATCAAATTGGCAAATCCTTTTTACTACATTTTGTTTTACTACATGATACCATATGTGTTATTTTATAGTTTTGATGTCTTCACTATTATTCCACAATGTAGAAATGTGTAAAAATAAAGAAAAACCTTGGAATGAGTAGCGGTGTCCAATCTTTTGACTGGTACTATAGGTGTTTGTTTTGTCCAGGTGGGAAAGGGCACTGTGGAGTGCAATTGAGATTGCCTCATCTGTAGATCTGTTGGGGCGGTACGCGAACTGGAGTGGGTCTAGGTCTTCCAGGTGAAAGCAATGATCACTTATCGATGTCCATCGTTAAATCAACTTCAATCAGTGTAGATCATGAACCAGACCCGGTCCATCACAGCAAATCTCTACCAGACCAGGCCCACCTCAGCAAAGCTCTGCCAGACCGGCCCATCAAGCACATTTCTACCAGATCCGGCCCATCACAGCACAGCTCTAATAGACCAGGCCCACTTCAACTCAGCCCAGCTTTACACAGCATCGCCCACTACCGCACCACATGATGCAGTCCATACCATGTATCATTCTCATAATCAGCCCTCATATACTGAGAGTTTGGAGCTTCGCCACAGTTCTCTTCACACCACCCTCCTCAATTCTCCCCACATCCTCCCTCCCAGGCTAGTTTTGGTTACCCTCCCTACTCTACTCCCATCCCCATGGCAGGCCTCGGACACTCCTGCCCCCAATGGCAGCCCCCAAACCCCGCAACAGAAACAACACCAAGGCCTCCTTTGCACACCCAGAATAGAGCATTGGTACCCTGCAGCAGTTCCACTCCTTTGGCGGGAGCTTCATCCAGGTGGACTGAGCTCTGCCAACACTGCTCTCCCAATTCCCGCCCCAGTCCCTGTATCCAGCTACTTGAGGGAGGTCTGTCAAATGCTCAATCTGCTCTGCTCTCACGCGATTGGCCAGGGAACTTGGACAAGTCTCAGCTCACTCAACAAATAGCTGCAGATGACCCTATGCCTGTTAACTCTGATGGGAATGAGCTGAATATCCCCTCTGACTTTAAATCTTGTCGGGAGGTTGGGCTAATGCACCTAAATGTGCAAAGTATGATTTAAAAAACGGACACAATTGACATTTGGGTACAGGATTCATGTTCTGACATGCTGTCTCTCTCAGAAACATGGTTAAATTATTATGTCTCTGATAAAGACATTGAAGTACATTATTATAATGTGACAGATTACAGAAAGGGGAGTGGCCATATATGTCAAATCTAATTTAATCTTTAAATATTTCCGTTCCCAAGAAATTTGAGCTCCTGATTGTAAAGGTGTCCATAAACCAGAATACACATTTATTTGTTGCTGGGATTTACCGCCCCCCTGCTGCCATGGCGGATGCTATTGGTACTATAGCTGTTAATGACAAAGCAAAAACTGTTTTTTAGAAATGTTTGTAAATGTATTAATAATAAAAAAACAAATTTATAAGTATTCAGATCTTTTCCTATGAGACTCGAAATTGAGCTCAAGTGCATCCTGTTTCCATTGATCATCTTTGAGATGTTTCTACAACTTGATTGGATCCAGCAAAATCCGTCAGTTTAAGCTAGAGATATTCAGTTCTTTTCAACGGGCTGTGTCTCAATCGACCGTGTTACGTCTGTTGTTAGAAGGAGACCAAGGTGCAGCTTGGTAGGCATACATTAGACTTGTATTTTAAATGACACCAAAAAAAACACAAAACGAACGTAAAGCTATATGCAGTGCCGAAAACAACTACACACAAAACAAAGACCAGATCCCACACCTGAAGGTGTGAAAAAGGGCTGCCTAAGTATGATCCCCAATCAGAGACAACGATAGACAGTTGCCTCTGATTGGGAACCATACCCGGCCAACAAAGAAATAGACGACCTAGAATGCCCACCCAAATCACACCCTGACCTAACCAAATAGAGAAATAAAAAGGCTCTCTAAGGTCAGGGCGTGACAGACCGCATCTACTTATGTTGGCCTTCTGCATCTGCTGTGGAAGGTGACCGATCTACAGCAGTGTTTGTCAGACCATGAGACATCCCAAAAATCGGTATTCTCACGAAAACGTATGTAGTGTCTGAGCGGTTTGGCTCTACGACCCCCACAAGCGTCTTGGGACTCGTCTGAAGTCGGTACAGCCGATCTGCCAACTTCTGTCTGGAGCAGTTTGGGCTACACACTAACATGACCCCTCAGTGGAAAGGTAAGACTCTCTCGAACATGTTGGTTGTTTTGCTCTAGGACTACCATGGAACTCACAAGACTCGTCTGAAGGTGCCCCGGTAACAGTTGAAAAAATGTATGGAAATATATATGGAGACTGTTTTAGAGTAAAAAATAAGGGGTTAAATACATGTAAAAAATATTACAAAGAATCCAGATCTTTCTTATATCTCTCAGATATAGGACAGACACTTCAGAACAAACTTTGTTTCGATTTTGGGGGGGACTGTCTGTTGTTCCATGTAGTGAATCTGTTATTCAATGCATTTGTATGTGCTAATAGTGCCCTATTTTTTTTGTTATTTCTATGCTACATGTGGAAATTACCACAATGTTCCCACCCTCAATTGCTGAATATGTATTAGCAGCCTACGTCAGCCTTCGAGAATAAACCTGAACAAGAGTTTTTGCTCTAGGATAGGAATTACTCGAAATAGGTGTGGCAACTTTAATCCTCGCATACATGAATAGCAGCATTGTTGTTTTTATCTTGTGTATAATCCTAGGGGAATTGCTTTAGGGGTGGTATGCTTCCGTATGATGCAATGGGTCTTTCTCTAGCAAGACATCCGAGCAGATTCCTACCCGAATGAACGCAGCTTACTGTGCATTGGATAATAAGATTGAAAGGATACTTATAGAGCCTACAGTGTCTTTGCTTTGAATAAGCACACAGACAGTGTTGGACATGCACGTGCTCTAGTTTAGGGGTTGCAGCTTCCATGAAAAACAGTATGGCATGATATCATATGGCGCAACCATAAGCAAGTCAGCAAGATAAGGGTAGGACTAAATTCCAATTCACAAAGCATACGTTTCCGTTTCTCACACTGCGTTTCTGCTTTCTGCTTCTGTACCTCTCAAGAGTCACCATGGATTTACTGCCGTCCTATACCCAGACAGAGGAAAGAGATACCAAACTGAAAAACACAGGCATACATCTCCCCAGGGTCTTCATATCATGCTAGCGAAAATTAAGTCATGGGCGGTTTCAGACAAATCAATACAGAGAAGGACCTTGAATGACCATGCCTGGGCTCCACTTCTTTTTTTTCCACTTTCAAATTACCTCATCGTTGCTGGCTTTTTTGGATGGCACCCCGAAAAAAAAGTAGAGCCCGTCATTACCATAATTTGCTCTCTCTCTCTCTCTCCTTACACTGACAGATTGTCATATTTTGGCAGGGTTCCCAGAGGATAGAGCGAGAGAGGAGGCGAGTGAAGGAGTGCAGATAAACGTCCATTACCATCCAAATCGTCTCATTAGAGAGCATTTAGACCCAGGAGCTTCAGCCCCAGAGCTCCAGACGGGATTACTGCCCAGCCTTGGTGCCCTCCCAGAGAGCCTCTCACCTGGACTAAAGCCCTGGCTATCCTGCCCTGTTACGAATAAAAGTAACTCTTTCCTTACATTTTTATATTTCACATTGCATATAAACTGACCATTCCATACACAATGGCTTTACAAAGTGTTTGTACGAGAAAAATCCAATAAATGTAGCAATATAATTTGATGAAGTACCGCAATAAACATGTTTGCGCATGCACAGCATAACAGAGCCATAAGCAGTTTCAACCGTACCGTCATGAATCCGTCCAGGAGGCCTGAGTCCGCTTTGGGTGGGGCTTGAAGACGTTCCATGGACCACTTCTCGATGATCGATGACACCTGAGAGTTTTCAGTGTTTAGGATCCTGAAACCCGTCAGGTTGACTCCGCTGTACCGATACGGCGCCATATCCAAAGCGAAAAGATCCTAAAATAAAAAAATAGCCTGATTCATGCTTGATACTTAATTATTATTTTTATATAAAGTACAAGTCAACAGTTTGGACACACCTACTCATTTCAGGGTTTTTCTTAACTATTTTTTATATTATAGAATAAGTCAAAATATATTTTATTTTGAGATTCTTCAAAGTAGCCACCCTTTGCCTTGATGACAGCTTTGCACACTCTTGGCATTCTCTCAACCAGCTTCACGAGGTAGTCACCTGGAATGCATTTCAATTAACAGGTGTGCCTTGTTAAAAGTACATTTGTGGAATTTCTTTCCTTCTTAATGTGTTTGAGCCAATCAGTTGTGTTGAGACAAGGTCGGGATGGTATGAAGAAATGGCCCTATTTGGTAAAAGACCAAGTCCATATTATGGCAAGAACAGCTCAAATAAGCAAAAAGAAACAAAAATCCATCATTACATTAAAACATGCATATCAGTTTATGCGGAAGATTTCAAGAAATATTCAAGTTTCTTCAAGTGCAGTCGCAAAAACCCTCAAGCGCTATGATGAAACTGGCTCTCATGCAGTGGCGACCCGTCATTCAGAGCAGGTGGGGCAGAGCCAACCTTTGCCTTGATTACGGCTTTGCACACTCTTGGCATTCTCTCAGCCAGCTTCATGAGGAATGCATTACAAAAGTCTTTAAGGAGTTCCCACATATACTGAGCACTTGTGGGCTGCTTTTCACTCTGCGGTCCAACTCATCCCAAACCATTTCAATTGGGTTGAGGTCGGGTGATCGTGGAGGCCAGGTCATCTGATGCAGCACTCCATCACTCTCCTTCTTGGTCAAATAGACCTTACACAGCCTGGAGGTGTGTTTTGGGTCATTGTCCTGTTGAAAATGAAATGATAGTCCCACTAAGCTCAAACCAGATGGGATGGCGTATCGCTGCAGAATGCTGTGGTAGCTATGCTGGTTAAGTGTGCCTTGAATTCTAAATAAATCACAGAAAGTGTCATCAGCAAAGCACCCCCACACCATCACACCTCCTCCTCCATGCTTCCTGGTGGGAACCACACATGTGGAGATCATCCGTTCACCTACTCTGCGTCTCACAAAGACATGGCAGTTGGAATCAAAAATCACGGGTCCTCAACTGGCAGCTTCATTACATAGTACCTGCAAGTCACAACGTCAACACTGAAGAAGCGACTTCGGGATGCTGGACTTCTAGGCAAAGTTCCTCTGTCCAGTGTCCGTGTTCTTTTGCCCATGTACCTCTTTTATTTTTAATGGCCAGTGTGAGATATGGCTTTTTCTTTGCAATTCATCCTTCATCCAGCATCCCGGAGTCGCCTCTTCACTGTTGACGTTGAGACTGGTGTTCTGCGGGTACTATTTAATGAAGCTGCCAGTTGAGGACTTGTGTGGCATCTGTTTCTCAAACTAGACACTCTAATGTACCTATCCTCTTGCTCAGTTGTGCACCAGGGCCTCCCATTCCTCTTTCTATTCTGGTTAGAGCCAGTTTCTGCTGTTCTGTGAAGGAAGTAGTACATAGCATTGTACAAGATCTTCAGTTTCTTGTCAATTTCTCGCATGGAATAGCCTTAATTTCTCAGAACAAGAATGGACTGATGAGTTTCAGAAGAAAGTTATTTGTTTCTAGCCATTGTGAGCCTATAGTCAAACCCACAAATGCTCCAGATACTCAACTGGTTTAAAGAAAGCCAGTTTTATTGCTTCTTTAATCAGTACAACAGTTTTCAGCTGCGCTAACATTGATTGCAAAAGGCTTTTCTAATGTCAATTAGCCTTTTAAAATGATAAACTTGGATTCGCTAACACATCGTGCCATTGGAACACAGGAGGGATGGGTGCTGATAAGGGGCCTCTGTACGCCTATCTAGATATTCAATAAAAAATAATCAGTTTCCAGCTACAATAGTCATTTACAAAATTAACAATTGTATTACTGATCAATTTTATGTTATTTTAATGGACAAAAAATGTGATTTTCTTTCAAAAAGGACGTTTCTAAGTGGCCCCATACTTTTGAACAGTAGTGTACATATTCCAACCAGAAGCCATGGATTAAAGGCAATATCAATATCGAGCTAAAGGCTAGAGCTGCTGCTTTCAAGGAGCGAGACACTAATCCCAACGCTTATTTGAAATCCCGCCATGCCCTCAGACAAACCATCAAACAAGCAAAGCGTCAATATAGGATTAAGATTGAATCCTACTACACCGGCTCTGATATCATGGGATGTGGCAGGGCTTAAACTATTACAGACTAAAAATGGAAACCCAGACGCGAGCTGCCCAGTGATGCGAGCCTAACAGATAAGCTAAATGCCTTTATGCACGCTTCGAGGCAAGCAACACTGAAGCATGCATGAGAGCACCAGTTGTTCTGAACGACTGTGTGATAATGCGCTTGGTAGCCGATGTGAGCAAGACCTTTAAACAGGTCAACATTCATAAAGCCGCGGGGCCAGACGGGTGACCAAGACGTGTTCTCATAGCATGCGCGGACAAACTGCAAAGTGTCTTCAATTACAACCTTTCCCTGACCGAGTCTGTAATACCTAAATGTTTGAAGCATACCACTATAGCCCCTGTGCCCAAGGAAGCGAAGGTAACCTTCACTCACGTCAGTAGCCATGAAGTGCTTTGAAAGGATGGTCATGGCCCTCATCAACAGCATCCTCCTGCATAACCTAGACCCACTCCAATTCGCATACCGCCCCAACAGATCCACAGATGACGCAATCTCAATTGCACTGCACACTGCCCTTTCCCAACTGGACAAATGTAACACTTATGTTAGAATGCTGTTCATTGACTACAGCTCAGCGTTCAACACCATAGTGCCCACAAAGCTCATCACTAAGCTAACGACCCCAGGTGGTAAGGGTATGCAACCACACGTCTGCCACGCTGATACTTAACACTGGGGTCCTTCAGGGGTGTGTACTTAGTCCCCTCCTGTACTCCCTGTTCACTCATGACTGTGTGGCCAAACACGACTCCAACACCATTAATTTTGCTGACGACACAACAGTAGTAAGACTGATCACTGACAAATGATGAGACAGCCTATAGGGAGGAGGTCAGAGAACTGGCATTGTGGTGCCAGGACAACAACCTCGCCCTCAATGTGAGCAAGACAAAGGAGCTGATTGTGGACTACAGGAAAATGCGGGCCGAACAGGCCCCCCCTAAAACTTCTTGCGACTACAGGGGGTGCTGTTTTCTCATTAGCATAATTGCATTACAGATTAAACAGCTTCCTACTAAATTCTTTATCGTACAATATGCATATTATTACTATTATTGGATAGAAAACAGTCTCTAGTTTCTATAGGCGTTGGAATTTTGTCTCTGAGTGGAACAGAACTCATTCTACAGCAATTTCCCTGACATGGAGTCAGATTTCACACATTTTGGCCCCTGATCTGGAGTCAGTTTAAAGGCCACTGTGAACGCTATCAGGATACGGACACTGCTTACGTCTTCCCCTGGATGCCTTTACGTGATGACGCTTTGAATGGTATCGATTGCGCAATCACAGCCACTATAAATGAAAAAAACCTGTAGGTAGGAACTCTTTTCCAGATGCGCCGGACGCACGGTGGACACCGACCTGCTCTTTTTCCAAGCATTAGTGTAGCCAGTAATATTTCTCAGGTCATGTTTTTACTCGTTATAGGAGTTAAAAACATCATAAGGTAGTTAATTTAAACCGTTTTATAGCAATTTATATCCGTTTAGTGCGCATTTTGGGACATTTATTTCTGAGACACTTTGAAGCGCCGGGCAGGTTTCCAGTTCATGCCGAACGCAGTTGGCATTTCCACATGGCAAGAGGACAGCTTTCGACCAAAAGACGATTAGACCCAAGAAAGGATTCTTTGCCCAAGATTCTGATGGAAGAACAGCTCAAAGTAGGAACAATTTATTATGATAAATCGTGTTTCTGTCGAAAAATGTTAATCGCTTATGACGCCATCTTGTTAGACGTAGCTTCGCTTGGCGCAAACTGTATTGAAAAGTAAGGATAATTTAAAAAATGTAAATCAGCGATTGTATTAAGAATTAAATTGTCTATCAATCGCTGTCCATCCTATATTTTTTAGTCACGTTTATGAGTATTTATGTATACGACTAGATCACTGTCTAATATGGCGCACGACATTGTCTGACCAGCTGGGCAACTTTTGTCATTGTCTAACCATGATTTTGGTGGCAAAATATGCAAATTTTCGAACAAACTGTATATGTATGTTCTAATATGATTTTACTGGAGTGTCATCGGAAGAATTCTGAGAAGGTTAGTGAAAAAATTAATATATTTTGGCGATGTTTACGTTATCGCTCTCTTTGGCTAGAATCAATGCTGGGGTAATGTGCTATGCTAATATAACGATTTATTGTGTTTTCGCTGTAAGACACTTAGAAAATCTGAAATATTGTCTGTATTCACAGGATCTGTGTCTTTCGATTAGTGTATGCTGTGTATTTTTACGAAATGTTTGATGATTAGTAATTAGGTAAACACGTTGCTCTATGTATTTATTCTAGTCCATTTGTGACGGTGGGTGCAATTGTAAACTATGATATCTACCTGAAATATGCACATTTTTCTAACAAAACCTATCCTATACCATAAATATGTTATCAGACTGTCATCTGATGAGTTTTTTTCTTGGTTAGGGGCTATCAATATCTTAGTTTAGCCGAATTGGTGATAGCACCTGATGGAGTAAGAAACTGATGGAGTTAGAAAATTGGTGTCTTTTGCTAACGTGGTTAGCTAATAGATTTACATATTTTGTCTTCCCTGTAAAACATTTAAAAAATCTGAAATGGTGGCTTTATTCACAAGATCTGTATCTTTCATTAGGTGTCTTGGACTTGTGATTTAATGATATTTAGATGCTACTATTTAATTGTGACGCTATGCTAGCGATGCTAATCAGTGTGGGGGGGGTGGGGGGTGCTCCCGGACCCGGGGTAGATACTCGTGAAAGGTTAATAACATCGAAGGGGCTGTAGTCCAGCGTGTCCACATCACCAGCGAACTTTCATGGTTCAAACACACCAAGACAGTCGTTAAGAAGGCATGACAACACTTTGTCCCCCCCAGGAGGCTGAAAAGATTTGGCATGTGTCCCCAGATCCTCAAAAGGTTCTACAGCTACACCATCGAGAGCATCCTGACAGGTTGCATCACCGCCCGCTGTGGCAACTGCTCAGCATCTGACCGTAAGGTGCTACAGAGGGTAACGCATACGGCCCAGTACATTACTGTGGCCAAGCTTCCTGCCATCCAAGACCTATATACTAGGTGGTGTCAGAGGAAAGGCCAAAATATTTTCAGAGACTCCAGTCACCCAAGTCATAGACTGTTTTTTTTTGCTACTGCACGGCAAGTGCTACCGGAGCGTCAAGTCTAGAACCAAAAGGCTCCTCAACAGCGTCTATCCCCAAGCCATAAGACTGCTGAACAATTAATCAAATGGCCACTGGACTATTTACATTGACCCCCCCCCTCCATTTGTTTTGTACACTGTTGCTACTAGCTGTTTATTATCTATGCATAGTCACTTCACCCCTACCTACGACCTACCTGTACCCCCGCACACTGACTCGGTACCGGTGCCCCTGTATGTAGCCTCGTTAATTGAATTTTATTGTTACTTTTTGTTTTTTTACTTTTGTATCTTTGGTAAATATTTTCTAA
Organism: Salvelinus fontinalis; assembly: GCF_029448725.1. NCBI lineage: Eukaryota > Metazoa > Chordata > Actinopteri > Salmoniformes > Salmonidae > Salvelinus > Salvelinus fontinalis. Next base: position 3,345,139 of record NC_074691.1, on the reverse strand, counting down.
GTTTTCTATATTTTCTAATACTCTCTCTTAAACTTGTAAGTAAGCATTTCCCGGTAAGGTTGTATTCGGCGCATGTGACAAAGTTTCCTTTGATTTGCTTTGAAGAAACTTTCAAAGTTCTTGACATTTTCCAGATTGACTGACCTTCATGTCTTAACCTGTCTAGGATCAGCGTGGCGCTAGCGGCACACCCCCCCCCCCCCCACTGAAAAACCAGTGCCGCGAAATTCAAAAAAAATATTTTTTTAAAATATTTAACTTTCACACATTAAAGTCCAATACAGCTAATGAAAGACACAGATCTTATGAATCCAGTCAACATTTCCGATTTTTAAAATGTTTTACAGGGAAGACACAATATGTAAAGATGTACATCTATTACCTAAAAACACATTAGCATAATCCACCATCTTTTATTTGTCCACCAACACCAGTAGCCATCACCAATTCGGCTAAACTAAGATATTTATAGCCTCTAACCAACAAAAAAACTCATTAGATGACAGTCTGATAACATATTTATGGTATGGGATAGGTTTTGTTAGAAAAAAGTGCATATTTCAGGTATATGGCATAGTTTACAATTGCACCCACCATCACAAATGGACTAGAATAATTACAATGAGCAACGTGTTTACCTAACTACTAATCATCAAACATTTCGTAAAAATACACAGCATACACGAATCGAAAGACACAGATCCTGTGAATACAGACAATATTTCAGATTTTCTAAGTGTCTTACAGCGAAAACACAATAAATCGTTATATTAGCTTAGCACATAGCAATTAGCAGCCCAGCATTGATTCTAGCCAAAGTGAGCGATAAAAGTCAACATCGCCAAAAGATATTAATTTTTTCACTAACCTTCTCAGAATTCTTCCGATGACACTCCTGTAACATCACATTACAACATGCATATACAGTTTGATCGAAAATGTTTATATTTAGCCACCAAAATCATAGTTAGACAATGTGAAATGTAGCTCAGCTGGTCAGAAAATGTCCTTGCGCCACTTAGACAGTGATCTACTCTTATACATAAATACTCATAAACGTGACTAAAAAATATAGGGTGGACAGGGATTGATAGACAATTTAATTCTTAATACAATTGCGTTATTACATTTTTTAATTTATCCTTACTTTTCAATACAGTTTGCGCCAAGCGAAGCTACGTCAAAAAACATGGCGTCCTAAGCCACTAAAATGTTTCGACAGAAACACGATTTATCATAATAAAAATGTCCTACCTTGAGCTGTTCTTCCATCAGTATCTTGGGCAAAGGATCCTTTCTTGGGAGAAATCGTCTTTTGGTGGAAAGCTGTCCTCTTGCCATGTGGAAATGTCAACTACGTTCGGGATGAACTGAAAAGCGTGCCCAACTTTTCACATCGTTGCAAAAATAAATGTCCCAAAATCGCACTAAACGGATATAAATTGCTATAAAACGCTTTAAATTAACTACTTTATGATGTTTGTAACTCCTATAACGAGTGAAAAGATGACCGGAGAAATATAACAGGCTAAACTAACGCTTGGAACAGGAGAGGGTCGGTGTCTTCCACGCGCGTTACGCAGCTCCCAAAGAATGACTAGCTTCAGAGTTTTTTCATTTGTAGGGCCTGTGAACGCGCAATCGAGCCCGTTGGAATCGTCATCACGTAAAGGCATCCAGGGGAAGACGTAAGAAGTGTCCGTATAGTCATAGCAACGACAGTGCCCTTTTAACTGACTTCAGAAAAGTGGCCAACATTTCTCAAATCTGACTCCATGTCAGGGAAATTGCTGTAGAATGGGCTCTGTTCCACTTAGAGACAAAATTTCAACTCCTATAGAAACTATAGACTGTTTTCTATCCAATAATAATAATAATATGCATATTGTACGATCAAGGATTTTGTGGGAAGCCGTTTAAAAAATTAGCCACATTAGCATAAATAGTCTAAACAGCGCCCCCATCCCCAACAGGTTAAAGTAATGATGGAGTTTCATTTCTCCTTGCTTATTTGAGCTGTTCCATAATATTGACTTGGTCTTTTACCAAATAGGGCTATCTTCTGTATACCACCCCTGCCTTGTGACAATACAACTGATTGGCTGAAACGCATTAAGAAGGAAAGAAATTCCACAACTTAACTTTTAACAAGGCACACCTGTTAATTGAAATGCATTCCAGGTGACTACCTCGTAAAGCTGGATGAGAGAATGCCAAGAGTGTCCAAAGCTTTCATCAAGGCAAAGGATGGCTACTTTGAAAATATATTTTGATTTGTTAAACACTTTTTTGGTTACTACATGATTCCATATGTGTTATTTCATAGTTTTGATGTCTTCACTATTATTCTACCATGTAGGACCCTGCAATGAGTAGGTGTGTCCAAACCTTTGACTGGTACTGTATATATAATATTTTTTATTCCACTCCAAATAGGAACTTATACATACGAACAACAACTTAGTCGCACACAAAGACTACATCTGATCTGCCCACACCCGCATGCTCACACCACCATCTCTAGTTCCAGCATTACCCTCGATCATAACGACTGTGTCTTTGCATTTTGGTACACCAGTAGTACATTCGTTTGCCTTGCAGCATTGCGTTGCAGAGGCAGTTGTAGTGCTATCTGTGTGGTGCATACAATGGATTATTCTAACGTATGTGTCAAACTGTACACTTAGACGGCTTGACAGAAATAGTAGCAGAAGGTGAATGTTGAACATGATGCTGCTTACCATTTTGCGTAATGACGCTGTCAGTGTGATCAAGGTGTTATCATTAGCCACTTAGCCTTAAATTGTACACATTCATTTTTCTTGGTTGCCCATGTTATTTAAATAATAAATCATTTGATTTTTCAATTGTGTTATTTTATTTTTAAAAATTTTTAAGGGGTGGATCAGCTTAATATTGCGGAAAGAATGTTGCTTCCATCAATGTAGTTGTCTGCATCATTTCCAATCCCCCATATTTTTTTTGTAAATATATACAGTGGGGAGAACAAGTATTTGATACACTGCCGATTTTGCAGGTTTTCCTACTTACAAAGCATGTAGAGGTCTGTAATTTTTATCACAGGTACACTTCAACTGTGAGAGACGGAACCTAAAAAAAAAATGATTTTTAAGTAATTAATTAGCATTTTATTGCATGACATAAGTATTTGATCACCTACCAACCAGTAAGAATTCCGGCTCTCACAGACCTGTTGCAGATTTTCCTACTTACAAGCATCTATCTCTCAACATCATCCATTTCGGATTTCTATTTGCCATATATTTTTCAACTGTGCTGTTTCACAAAATAATTTAACCTTCCTATTTTCATAGCTTCTACAGATTGTAAATTTAAAAAAAAATTTTTTGCTAAAATAATTATTATATTATTGATTGATTGACTATGGCTTTTCAAATCACCCAGTATTGCTATCTGTAGCGTTAGTTCTAGGCAAATGTTGCAATTCTTCAGCCATTCCTGGACCTGTGACCAAAAATGAGCTACATATGGACAATACCAAAATAAATGATCTAATGACTGCTTCCTCACAGCAGAATCTGCAGAGCTGGGAAGATTGTATACCCCATATATATAACATTTTATTAGTTGCAAGAATTTTGTATCGTAATTTAAATGGAAAATGTGAAGTTTTGAATCCGGCGTTGTTTTGCGTATCAATTCATAAACCATGTGCCATGGAATGGGTACATCGCAAATCTCTTCCCAACTATTTTGCAATTTATATGGCACAGCAGTCCGTTTTTTGGTCCTTAAATGAAATTGGTATATGTTTTTATTTATCACACTTTTCTTTAACCATTTATGTTATTTAATGCAGGGCTGACATACAAGTTCCTTACTTTTTTCCCCTTCTACTTGCCTCTTCCATTTTTGTGGTAATGCTGCAATTAATTGGTTGTAATTTTGGGTAGAGCAAACATTTCCATATGTCTGTGTTAGCTGCATGTGACATAACTCCACCAGTCCTATTTATGATCTCATTCACTAAAATGATACCTTTTTTAAACATTTCTTTGATAAATACAGTTTTTTTTATCAATTAGTATATTTGAATTTAACCACAATATTTGTTGTACTATTTGTTCTGTCCTTTCAGGTGGATTAAACTGAAATTGCAACCAACTTTCTAAAGATTGTTTAAAAAATAAAGATAATTTGGAGATTTTTTCCTTTTCAAACAACCGAAAGTGAGCAGGTGTAATCTGAATAAAGGGAAAAAGGCCCTTCTTGAACATAGGATGAGACATTCGTACCAATTTACTAGAGAACCAGTTTAGATTTAAGTATAACTTTTGTATGACTGATGCCTTTAGTGAGAGGTCTAATGCTTTAATATTTAATAATTTCTGCCCTCCGAATTCATATTCGTTATATAAATAGGCCCTGTTAATTTGATCTGGCTTGCCAATCCAAATAAAATTGAATATTTTTTGTTCATATAATTTAAAAAGCAGGTCATTAGGTGTAGGCAAAACCATAAGCAAATAGGTAAACTGTGATATGACTAAAGAGTTAATCAGGGTGATTTTTCCACAAATAGACAGGTATTTTCCTTTCCATGGTAGCAAGATCTTATCTATTTTTGTTAACTTTCTATAAAAATGTATTGGAGTGAGATCATTTCTTTCTTTTGGGATTTGTATACCGAGTATGTCCACATCTCCGTCTGTAACGGTTTCTCTCCTCCTCTTCGTCTGAAGAGTAGGAGTAGGGATCAGACCAAAATGCAGCGGGTTGTGAAGACATAATGAATATTTATTAACAGAACGATGAAACACGAAAACTCTTTAACAAACTACAAAACAAATAAACGACGTAGACTGACCTAAAACATGAGAACTTACTAATACACGAAGAACGCACGAACAGGTACAGACTACAAACCAACGCTACAGTCCTGTGTGGTACAAAACATACATACAGACACGGAAGACAATCACCCACAAACAAACAGTGAGAACAGCCTACCTTAATATGGTTCTCAATCAGAGGAAACGTCAAACACCTGCCTCTAATTGAGAACCATATCAGGCAACACATTAAACCCAACATAGAAACACAACACATAGAATGCCCTTGGGTCCTGTTTCAGTAATAATGACATCAGACCTTCTTGCTGCGTGTCTGATAATCTACCATTTACATAGGAGTGTTTAAAACATGCTAATAATGGTCCTCTGAGTATATCAAAAGTTTTGTATACTTCCACTGGTATGCCATCCAGCCCTGTTTCCCCATCCTTAAAGGCCCCAATTGCATCAAGCAGTACCTCCTCTGTAATTTGGCCTTCACATGAGTCTTTCTGTACAGATGTTAATTTTACATTATTATCAGGGGAAAAATCCATACAATTAGTTTCAGTTAGTGGAGATGGAGGAGCCTGAAACGAAAACATATTCTTAAAGTACTTTACTTCCTCTTTCAAAATATCATTTGGTGAATCATGCGTGACTCCATTTGTAACAAGTTTTAATAAAAAAAAATTGGTAGCATTTCTATATTGAAGATTGAAAAAGAATTTGGTGCATTTTTCCCCATATTCCATCCAGTTCGCTTTATTTTTATAATATATTACACTGGATCTTTCTTGAATAAGTTCCTCCATTTTTTTTATTTTTCCTCTAACTTATTCTGTGCCTCTATGGTACCGTTTTTATTGCTATCTAACTGTACTGTTAGTCCTTCAATTTCCTTGGTTAATATGGACTCTTTTGATCTAAATTGCTTTTGTTTTATACATGAGTACTGAATTGCATGGCCTCTAAAGGCACACTTAAGTGTCCCATACAATACGGGGATCTGCTGTACCTATGTTATGTCTGAAAAAGTCCGTTATAAATTATTCTGTCCTAGTTCTAAACAATTTATCATCTAGTAGGCTTTGATTAAATTTCAAATATCCTCGCCCACATGGGAATTCTGTAAGAGTAATATATATGCCAATTATGTGATGATCCGACCGCATTCTGTCCCCTATCAACAATTTTTTAATTGTTGGTGCCAGAGAGAATGGCATAAGAAAGTAGTCAAGACGACTAGCTTGATTAAGCCTCTGCCATGTATATCTCACTAGATCAGGGTATTTAAGTTTCCATATATCCACTAATTCCAATATACAGTGGGGCAAAAAAGTATTTAGTCAGCCACCAATTGTGCAAGTTCTCCCACTTAAAAAGATGAGAGAGGCCTGTAATTTTCATCATATGACAGACAATGACAGACAAAATGAGAGAAGAAAAATCCAGACAATCACATTGTAGGATTTTTTATGAATTTATTTGCAAATAATGGTGGAAAATAAGTATTTGGTCACCTACAAACAAGCAAGATTTCTGGCTCTCACAGACCTGTAACTTCTTCTTTAAGAGGCTCCTCTGTCCTCCACTCGTTACCTGTATTAATGGCACCTGTTTGAACTTGTTATTAGTATAAAAGACACCTGTCCACAACCTCAAACAGTCACACTCCAAACTCCACTATGGCCAAGACCAAAGAGCTGTCAAAGGACACCAGAAACAAAATTGTAGACCTGCACCAGGCTGGGAAGACTGAATCTGCAATAGGTAAGCAGCTTGGTTTGAAGAAATCAACTGTGGGAGCAATTATTAGGAAATGGAAGACATACCAGACCACTGATAATCTCCCTCGATCTGGGGCTCCACGCAAGATCTCACCCCGTGGGGTCAAAATGATCACAAGAACGGTGAGCAAAAATCCCAGAACCACACGGGGGGACCTAGTGAATGACCTGCAGAGAGCTGGGACCAAAGTAACAAAGCCTACCATCAGTAACACACTACGCCGCCAGGGACTCAAATCCTGCAGTGCCAGACGTGTCCCCCTGCTTAAGCCAGTACATGACCAGGACCGTCTGAAGTTTGCTAGAGAGCATTTGGATGATCCAGAAGAAGATTGGGAGAATGTCATATGGTCAGATGAAACCAAAATATAACTTTTTGGTAAAAACTCAACTCGTCGTGTTTGGAGGACAAAGAATGCTGAGTTGCATCCAAAGAACACCATACCTACTGTGAAGCATGGGGGTGGAAACATCATGCTTTGGGGCTGTTTTTCTGCAAAGGGACCAGGACGACTGATCCGTGTAAAGGAAATAACGAATGGGGCTATGTATCGTGAGATTTTGAGTGAAAACCTCCTTCCATCAGCAAGGGCATTGAAGATGAAACGTGGCTGGGTCTTTCAGCATGACAATGATCCCAAACACGCCCGGGCAACGAAGGAGTGGCTTCGTAAGAAGCATTTCAAGGTCCTGGAGTGGCCTAGCCAGTCTCCAGATCTCAACCCCATAGAAAATCTTTGGAGGGAGTTGAAAGTCCGTGTTGCCCAGCAACAGCCCCAAAACATCACTGCTCTAGAGGAGATCTGCATGGAGGAATTGGCCAAAATACCAGCAACAGTGTGTGAAAACCTTGTGAAGACTTACAGAAAACGTTTGACCTCTGTCACTGCCAACAAAGGGTATATAACAAAGTATTGAGATAAACTTTTGTTATTGAACAAATACTTATTTTCCACCATAAAATAAATTCATTAAAAATCCTACAATGTGATTTTCTGCATTTTTTTTTCTCATTTTGTCTGTCATAGTTGAAATGTACCTATGATGAAAATTACAGGCCTCTCTCATCTTTTTAAGTGGGGGAACTTGTACAATTGGTGGCTGACTAAATACTTTTTTGCCCCACTGTATCCATGACATTCATGATTTCCTTAAGTGCCTGAGGGTGATAGTTTGTAGTGTGATTTCCTTTCCGGTCCATAGAGGTATTTAAGACCGTATTAAAATCTCCCCCCATAATAATAGAGTCTAGTGTTGCTTGTAGAGTTGATAAATTCTTATATATATTTTCAAAGAAGCTTGGATCATCATTATTTGGACCGTATAGGTTAATAAGCCATATCTGTTTATTGTCCAATAACATATTTAAAATAATCCATCTACCTTGAGGATCTGTTTGGACAATTTGCACATTTGGATCAAAATTATTGTTAATTAAAACCATCACCCCTTTTGAATTTCTTTGCCCATGGGAGAAATATATTTTGCCCCCCCAGTTCTTTTTCCACAAAACTTAATCTAAAACTGTTGAATGGGTTTCCTCTAAACAATAGATATTATATTCCTTCTCTTTTAGCCAGGTAAATACTGATTGTCTTTTCTTATTATCTGCTAGGCCATTACAATTGTAACTGGCTATACTTATTTCACCACTTACCATAATGAGACACAACTTTCAATTCTTTTTATCAAAATATATGTTTGTAAACGTACCATTAAAAAGTAACATGATGATTGAGTGTCTATATAACTGTACCATGATATTTGCATTTCTACTAAGTAAACCTCCAATTGGTCCCTACTATTTCACCCGCTAAAAGCCCTCCTCATCCCGAGTTGGGTTGTCATCCCAATGCCCGGCAGACCACCCTCGACCCCCTGTATCCCATAGCCCTGAACCGACTGGGATCCATCCTTTGAAAAGAGCACACAGTGCCATTTACCAAATTGAAGTAGATCAACTGCCAAATGCATTTCCATCGCCCTCACCTCGATTTGTATTATATATAGCTGTGGATCATCCTCTATTGTCCCTAACATATTTTACTCCTTCGCAACAGTTGTGAGATACACACATACACCCACACACACTCAACCCTTACCCCCACACAACCATTAGCTCACTTTCTCAACAATTGCACCATCCCAGAGCCCAACTCAAGATAGGTCTTGATTTACAAACGCACTTACAGTTGCAGCTGCAGGAGAAGGCCTGCAAGACCGCGCAAAAAAATGGCCAAAAATTGAGAGATTTTATTTACCATTGTCACATCCTAGATGATGGAGGTCAAATGTACACCTTTTCCCTGAAACACCCTCAATACGGTCACCCGTATTTACCATATTCCCAAGCATCTCCATGCAGTCCGACTTTGATTTTGTGCCACCAGGGTCACAATAATATACCCCCTCTCTGAATGTCCGAGTCAATTGTGTTATTGATGATTGATTTTCAAGTTTTTTGTCAGTTTTTTTTTCAAAATGAGTGCTGAGAAGATAATCATCAGCCCATTGGGTATCTCACTACAACCCCCATATGCCGTGTCTTGAAATATGCACAGACGGATTAAAAGTAAGTTTACATTGTAATACTTCTGACAGGCAATTTTCTAGCTCCCCACATAACTTTTGGACTTCATAGCATTCCCAGAAAGCATGGATTATTGAGTCAATTTGGGAATTTTATCTCTTAGACTGGATTAAGAGCACATTTCTCGTCAACTGTAATTTGGTTAGTTATGCTCCAACTTTCCCTCCGTCTTGTGCCAACAGCAGTTCTTTTTAAGTCTTGGTTGCAGTAGTTCCAAGAGATTATCAGTTGGATATGCTCTGTGCAGGGTTCTGTAAATCTTCCCTATCATATGATCATCCTTTTCTGACTCAAATAAGGTTGCTCTGATGTCCAAAATATGTCAAATACAAATTTTGTGATATGAAACTTTTAAATTGCATGTGTTTGAAATGATCTACATTGGTCAGTCCCAAAAAAGTCATTTACAGTTAAGGTGACCACATATCTTGGATTGTGTGGGACAGTCCAGCACTTTGTTCCGCAAACATACAATCATGTCCCGCATTTTATTAACAAATTCAAACACTACTATTTTAGAAAAAAAAGGTTCTCTCGTATTTCAGTCAGACATCCCAACCCTTCTTTTGCAGTCACCTTGCACTTATGAAAATAAATATATTATAAAGATGTGGTACTGGTGATTTTAAATACTTTCCAATCGTAGTTAAGATCTGATATTCTGCACAGAGCAAGGTGACACGGTAGGCCAACGTCATAGGCCTAGCATCAACCAATCACATTTCTCAAATCCTTTCGGGAGAAATTCAAGATACAGTCGGAGAGGACAGTTGGGATTAACTACTTACAAAAAGCATGCTTCTGACGAAGAGCTACACAAGTTAGTAAACAGCTATATTAGACTAAAAGATATAATACTTGAGTCTCTCCATAATCATTAGTTGCTCATTGAACATAATATGTGCAGGTACTTCACTCAATCCCATGTTAAGTCTCCCTTCCTAACAGTTTTACATTCAATGAGAGCTGAGACCAACCAGCAAAGTTTCCTTGGCCCAATATTCCCAGATTTTCACACGTGGTCTCTCGTTTCTGTATCACCAAATTTTGCACGAGGCAGAAGAGTAAACTAGGTGTGGATCAATTAGCTCGTCCGGTGCAGCAGGAGCAGGGGTGTTGTACTGACGGAGCGCCTCTTCTCACGGTGCTCGTTTAGGACAGTAAGATCAAAGCTGAATCAATGAAAAATCTTGAAAGATCACATAATATTGAATTTGTATTCTAAATAACATCACCAAATATAATAGTATAACATTACTTACTCCACCTAATTTCTTACGAGACTTTAGGATGGTTAGCTGAATAGTCCCAAAAAAACTAGGCAGAATGTGCCCCCCAAAAATGATTGTAGGCTTCACTGTCCCGCAAATGTCCCGCAAAATAATTTACCGCATTTGGGTATTTTAAATGTGGTAACCCTATTTACGGTTTCTATGCCTTTAGTTTTCCATGTGGACCAATTTATAATTTCTGAAAAGCTATCCAAGGAGTGTGTTTTTAGGGAGTGATATTGATTCTTGTAGAATATGTTTTCTTTTCATCCATATCCTTATAGCGTTCTTAACTATGAAGTTGTTAATGTTCTTAGCTTTATTCTTTGAAAATAGACACATAAAAAGATTCTGGAGATGAGCAACTTCAATATGTACCCATTGTTCCTCTTCAGTGCATTTAACTATATGTCATAAGTAAAAGCCTTGGGTAGTGAGTTATTACAATTCCAAGTCTGGAAGGTTAAATCCACCCTGAGACTTAGGAAGATGTAAAACTTTCCTTTTTATTCTATGAATTTTATTTGCCCATATATATTTGTATATTTCTTAAACTAGGCAAGTCGGTTAAGAACAAATTCTTATTTTACAATGACGGCCAAACCCAGACGACGCTGGGCCAATTGTGCGCCACCAGATGTGATACAGCCTGGATTTGAACTGTAGTGACACCTCTAGCACTGAGATGCACTGCTTTAGACCGCTGCACCACTTGGGAGCCTCGAATGAAGTCTTATGACTGAGTATACATTTTTAAAGAAGGTTTCCAGCTAGCAATAAGGAACAGGCCCAAAAGCGGCCACTGATTGAATCGGGTGTTGGACTCGGCCCGGAAACAAAATGAATTACATCAGGTCGTTTCCGTCTACCGGAATTCAGCCGACTTTACAGAATCCCCGCATAAGCGGGCCGATGCAAATTTAACTTCTTGAGTGCAGGGGGCAGCATTTTCACTTTCGGGAAAAATAGCATGCCAAAATTCAACTGCTTGCTACTCATCCCCCAGAATATAAGATATGCATATCATTAGTAGATTTGGATAGAAAACACTCTGAAGTTTCAAAAACAGTTTGAATCATGTCTGTGAGAATAACAGAACTTATGTAGCAGGCAAAACCCTGAGGACAAACCATTCAGAATTTGTATTTTTTTGATGTCACTGTCTTTTCAATTGTTTTTTTTTAGAGACACCAGATTTCTAATGGACTTGCTTGCAGTTCCTACCGCTTCCACTGGATGTCACCAGTCCCTGGAAATCGGTTGAGGTTATTCCTTTGTGTAGTGAAGAAGTAGGGCTATCGTAAATGAGGGTCACATGAAGTAAATTTTTGGAGAGAGTCACGTTATGAAAAAAGTTGTGTCAGTTTGTTTTCTTTTTGTATTGAACACAGATCATCCCGTCTTCAAATCGATTGATTATTAACGTTTTAAAATACCTAACGTTGTATGACAAAAGTAGTTTGAAATGTTTTGGTAAAGTTTACATGTAACTTTTGATATATTTTGTAGTGAAGTGGCGAAAGTTGGAAGCTGTGTTTTTCTGGATGAAACGGTCCAAATAAATTGACATTTTGGATATATATCCACGGAATTAATCGAACAAAAGGACCATTCGTGATGTTTATGGGACATATTGGAGTGCCAACAAAAGAATTTCGTCAAAGGTAAGGCATGATTTATATTTTATTTCTGCGTTTTGTGTCGTGCTTGCAGTGTTGAAATATGCTACTCTGTTTGTTTACTGATGTGCTATCATCAGATAATAGCATCTTATGCTTTCGCCGAAAAGCTTTTTTGAAATCTGACATGTTGGCTGGATTCACAACGAGTGTAGCTTTAATTTGGTATCTTACATGTGTGATTTAATGAAAGTTTGATTTTTATATCATGTTATTTGAATATGGCGCGCTGTATTTTCCCTGGCTATTGGCCGGTGGGACGTTTGCGTCCCACTTGCCCCAGAGAAGTTAAATAAATGTATACAAAATGACCCGATATAGTAATTTTAAATATTACTATTATACATTTTATACATACAAATTATACCCATCCACAAACAAACATTTTGTGACGGAGGAAACACCGTACTCCTGGTGACCGTGTCAGCGTGCATGTACCTGGCCCGCCACAGGAGTCGCTACAGTGCGATGGGACAAGGACATCCTGGCCGGCCAAACCCTCCCCTAACTCAGACAACGCTGGGTCAATTGTACGTCGCCTCATGGGTCTCCCGGGTGCGGCCGGCACGGGTCTCGACCCAGCATCTGTAGCAATGCAGTTTTCACTGCGATGCAGTGTCTATGACCACAGTATCAAAATACTAAAATACTACACAAAACTCTTAAAGAATTTCATTTAAATGTTAATTGTATTTTTTGAATACAGACAAAATGACAAAAATGGAAAAATAAATAATTAAATGTTATTTATATAAAGCAGCCCGAGCCCCAAGTAATACATTTAGGCCAGATAACTCACACCGGAATCGGCCCGAGCGCAATCCTTGCATCCTAGCCATAAGTAATACTGCTGAAGGTGGACCCAGACTCGGGCTACATGACGCCGGCCAAGTCTGACTCTTAGCCGAGTTCCCCGACTCTCAGCTGGAATCAGCCCAGATCCACTGTGATAGCTGGGTCTTCAGGGGGGTAATTGGTATTACCAAAAATAAATACAAAAACTTTGAGAGCTTTGCCATTCTAAAGAAGTTTATTCTACCTGTAATATTCATGGAAAGATTATTCCATTTAATTAGATATGCTTAATTAGATCTGCTTTTGTATTGTTGAGGAATGGATTACAATTATCATTATATATTTGTTTTTTATTTCATATTTTTTGTGTTCCCTTAAAGGGTATCTGTAGACCGTGAGTTTTTCCTATTGCCATTATCATTTTTTTTCACGTAAATTGTATATCCTGAGATTTGAGTATTCTGAAAATATTTTGGGCAAAGTGGGCATTGAGTTTTCAAAATTGGTCAGGTATATCAAGAGATTGTCTGCAAATAAGTTTAGTTTATATTCATGTTTACCAAAACTTATACATGTTACATTTGGGTCCTGTCTAATTCTTTCTTCAAGCGGTTCAATTGACAGTGTGAACAATAGGGTGGAGAAGGACAAGTCACGCCCTGACCTAAGTTATATATGTTTTCTGTATTATTTTGGTCAGGTCAGGGTGTGACGTGGGTGGGTATGCATGTTTTGTGTTGTCTAGGGTTTTTTGTAAGTCTAGGTTATTGTAGGTCTATGGTGGCCTGAATTGGTTCCCAATCAGAGGCAGCTGTTTATTGTTGTCTCTGATTGGGGATCATATTTAGGTTGCCATTTTCCATTTAGGTTTTGTAGGTTATTGTCTATGTGTAGTTACATGTCAGCACTAGTTGTTTATAGCTACACGTTCGTTTTGTTACTTTGTTTAAGTGTTCTTCGATTATTAAAGAAGAATGTACTCATATCACGCTGCGCCTTGGTCTCCTCACTACGACGAACGTGACAGGACATCCCTATCCTATGGCCCTTTCTACAGCAATTTCGTCAGATAATGTACAGTATTATTTGTGTATATTTTTGCTTTAGGACATATATACAATATTTGTATTACATTTATTATTTCAGCTGGAAAGTTGAACTCGTCCAAAGTTTTGAATAGAAAAGGCCATTCAAGAAAAGCCTTTTTGGCATCAACTGCCGTTATTGATGAATTTATATCTTGTTTTTTTTGCGTATTATATTCAACTGAAACACGTTCTTGTATTTGTTTGTCTATTTTTAACAAAGCTTGTTTGATTGACATGTATCAAGTCTGGTAAGACTTTTGCCATTCCATTGCTTATACGCTTTGTTATTATTTTATTGTCACATTTTATTTAGGGTATGGGTCTATGATCAGCAGGGGACTCTCCAGATGTTCCTGGTTTTAAAATAACTGAAAAAAACTGTTTGATACATGGGGCTATGAAGTACTGAATTGAGTGACGTGTGTTGTCATTTGCGTAATTCGGGGGGCTACTTTGTCACAAAATGTTAAATGGAATTCTATGAAAAAGCCACCTATTTTCGGTGTTTTTCTCCATGCGAATGTTTCAAGTCTCTAATATTAGCAGCGATAGGCAGTACATTAGGAAGTATTTTCAGGAGGGATTTCATATTGTTTCCAGGCAGGGCCTTAGTGCGTTGCCATCTATCATGTTGGAAGCGAAAGGACATCGCAGTCGTCAAACGAGCCACATGTCTGGCTTATGACCAGGTAGATGTCTATAGGTTGTATAGGTGTACTGTGTGTGCGTGTACACATGCGTGTGCGAGGGAGCATAATAGACAGTGTTTGCAGCACTCCTGTAAGGGCAACACACTCTGGATAGCAGTTGTATTGCAGCATTGGCCAGCACTACCACCACTTCCTTGCCAAGCTGGCCTATGCTCTTGGAACAGGCAGGAGCCCAGACTAACAAGTAACAGCATGCCTCTGAAACAGCCCTATAATCTCAGCTCTATTTACAGTTTGCCCATAACAACAGATTTCAATTCAGCCTTTCTCTACCCTTGTCCTAACCTTAACCATAATGATCCAAATAGGACAACAGGCCCAGGTGTTGTCAGGGCCATATTGAACCGAAACGATAACAGCCTCATACTGTCTGCTCTATTATCTGAGCTCTCAGTCTCTCGTTCTCTCTCTCCACCCAGGAAAGACAGGCTTTTCATCCAGTGAGAACAGCAGGACTCTTTGGTGGATCAAAGGAACTTTGGAGAACTTCAATCTCCGCCATGAGTCAGAATAGACGAACATATCAAGTGGCTTTAGTTTTCCCTGATGATAACTTTTAGAGGTTTTTGGACAACAGATTAAGGGTGGGTAGAGAATGGCTAAACATTGTTTAAAGAGTCAACAAAATGCTATCGAAGAAAGAGTTTATTTAGACTGATACTTTGACAGCTAAAATCATTTTCAATCCTTGGTCTTCAAAAGGGTTTTGTCTATAAATCTTTTGGACTTCAATAGCACATTGTAGATGCACTGCCACCAGGACCAAGTATCTAGGTGGCAATATAAAGGAGATGATGATGTGACCACTACGGTGTCCATATTAGGACAGCATCTGCAACTTCCATGGATGCTGTCCTAATATGGGCACCGTAGTTATCAGGAAGAAAACTCATTTCAATAAGGTGTCGGTGAACATACCAGCGTGGTGAAGATGTAGTGGTAGTACTCCGTCATCATTCCCATGGCTAGAGCCTGTGTGAAAACCACAATACTGACTATGGTCAAAGTGCCTAAACAAATATACAGCATGTGTGAGTGCAGAGTAAATCATTTTTTTTGTGGGGGACAACTTACCTCACGCAATGTTGGTAGGGATCCTGTATATAATTAGCAAACTGAACACTCGACACAATACAATGGCATCTACTCTGCCCGAAAATGTGTGTTTTGGTAACGGATATGAGCACTTCTCATTAACAATGTGGTAGAGATGAATCATAATGTCGCAAACATGCCTGTGAGCAGGGGCAGAGTTGCTAATTAAAACTATTTTGACATAGAGCATTCATTATGGAAACACAGTAATGGAACTGTAATATTCTAAAAGGAGATAAACAAGGAAAACTAGATATCCAAATGAGTCTGATTCAGATGAACAGGAAATGAATAACCAAAACTGTAGATACTGGACCTGAAACCAGAAGTATGAGGTATTCAAGGAGGGATCATTCTGGAGCTAATTCCTATAAATACATCTCCAAGTCCAAGAAATCTGACAAGTTATAAGTCCAACCCGTCTCTGGATTTCAACGTGGTTCTGAGAAAGACCCAAGACGGACACTGACCTGTTTCAGGATCCAGGCGGCCATTTCGTGGCTGCAGTCAAAGATCACGTGGAACTCCTTTGCTTTCTTCATCTCTTTCAGAAGTGGCTTGGCGTCCTTGGCCTCCGCCGGCAACTGTCGGATCTTCAAACGAATGTTGTATCGGGAGGGTGCCTTGATCAGCTCCTGCAACCGAATAAGACCTGGAGAACAGAAATTGACACTTTATTTGAAAAATAAGTATGACATGGAAATTAATATAAGTGTCATTGGTAAGGCATACAGTCAGATACAAATCTTTAAAATAAAACAGCCCAAATACATGGCTCTCTCTTCCATAGTTTATTTGATTGTCCCACTCACACTTGGCAAACATACACATAGGGCAGTATTCTGAATCTTCTGATCGCTGGCAAATCATTCAATGGAAGACTTCAGAATACCACCCATGATACAGTACTGAAGAACTGTCAACAGAGCTCTGTACCAACTCAACACATACTCTTCTCATACACCAATAAGCGCTTTACATCAGCAAAGTCCAGCTCCGTCGAATAATTCACACACTACTCTATTGTAGCGTGGAATGACTTAAATATATACAGAGTCAATATATCAGCAGAGTCCAGCTTCGTCGAAGAAGCCCCTTTAAAAATGATAATTCACACACTACTCTCTATTCTAGCGTGGAATGACTTTATTAATATGTTAGTGTTGGAAAGCAGCAGTCAATCCATTCTCACTTTCTCTCTCCCAAGGTTCTGTTCGGATTTGAGTCTCTGTTTGCCTGACTACTCCCCACTAGGGAAGCCCCATATAACCTTTCCACCGCCTCATACTGAGCAACAATCCGCACATTTCATTTCCCCACCCGCACTCAGCTAGAAACCTCTCAGAGAGACACTGATGGGATTACAATGAGTTTCTCCTCTCCACCGAGGACTTCTGAGCCTTGGGATGAAATAGGGCTGGATTGATGGTTGGAATTATTACTCGTCATGGGTCTAAAAACTGATGGGATAGGGAGGGAGTCTGGGAGAGAGAAGAAAGGGGTTTTGAAGATGCACTTTTGGACTGCTCAGACCTTTTTTGTTGGGATGAAGTGCTGTGTGGGCAATTTACTGGTCTTTGAGTGGGGGCAGATTCTCCCTCTGGAGTGTCCATAGGGATTGCTGTGAAATAAGAATAAGGAATGTGTTCTTTCGTGTTAGAAGTAAATACTGCAGTTTTTTGTGAGTAAGGTAGGTTTTCCCTACTCCAAGGTATCTCTCCCTTCTCTGTTTTGCTCCGTACAGACACTTGGGAGGCGTTGAGTGGAAAATGGTTCCGGGGGGAGCTCAGCATTTGGGACACACTGTCAGGGCCCGACGTTGGTGGGGCTCTGGATAATTCCTTCTGACTTTCCCTCCCCGATCCTCAGAGGGCTGTGTATAAATATTACATTTTATCCCCTCTGATACTACTTTCCGCCAGAAGTCAGATAGGCTCCAATCAAGGATAAACGTCCTGGAGCATGAAGCTGTGTGATTACAGACGATGTGTGTGCGTGTGTGGTTGACATCACCCAGTCTCTCTCACCCCGACTCGGTCACTGTGAGGTGGTGTGTTAACCTCACAAACGCTCCCCCGAGGAGGAAACTCATCAGGCTTACCTGGTTTCGAGTAACCATACCTTTAAATAATGTCTAACACCTTCCCTGGAGCCCTTTTTTAGCGGAATCAATGCAAGCTAGTGGACGTTGTTATGGAGATGAGGGTGAGGATAAATGCATGCATCCCAAATGGCACCTTATTCCCTTTAGAGTGTACTACTTTTGACCAGAGCCCTATGGGACTTAGTCCAACAGCAGTACACTACATTGAGAATGTTGTGCCATTTAAGGACAAACACAATGAGGAGGAGTGGAACAATGGCAAATCAGATGACTCATTTCAGCGGTTGGGTGAGTTGGACCATTCACCGTGACCTTAGCCAAGGTTAATACACTGTCACCACGCTACAGTGGTGGCTCTCTGCAAAGTGAAATGGATGTGACAAAAACATGGTCACCCTATCACGAGCCATTCCTTTCAAGGAACACCGAAGAATAAATCCTGATGGTTAATCTATCCTCTTGGTCATACTAGATCTACCAGTTGATTTGTAAAAGAAAAGACTGAATCCCTAATCAACCTCTAGCCCCTAGGCACTTGTGTAGATAGAACCAGATTGCAATAGGTGTAGTAGCTTCGTATTGCCCTCTGAAAGGACAGTACGACCTAGGGGTCGATGTGTGATTCAGGGTAAGACACCTCATGACACCGATGTGGTAAAAAGAGTTGTAAAATGTGTCAAAAATACAGAACTTCAACTGAAGAAACCACCACAATTGGACATATTTGGCAAAAGACTCCCCATGCAACCCATGTATTTGTAACAAAGTATGTTCAACAAGTAATTACGTTCCATGAAGTGGGCAACCTTGTCCTTCCGAAGGATCGTAAAAAATAAGAGACAGACGTTGCGATATGTTGTCTACTCTCTCAAGTCGATGAGCACTCTCACGTTGGACGCAGTAGGCCTTGTTAAAATATAACAGTACTCAACGGTGTAAAATATTATTGTGCTTGTAAAAATGCAAATCATGAGCCACTTCGCAAAGTCACAGCAGGTGACCCGGGCAGACGGATACAGGAGTGGACGAGGACCCTCAAAGGACGAGTCTGTCTTTTATTCATGGCTGCTGTCAGCTTTCACATTCATGCTGCATGGCATTAATCTGAGGAGACTCGAGGAGACGGTGATTCTGGGCAATGTGTTTTTTTCAGGGCTGCTCACTCATGTAGAGGGCTCCAGTTTTGACGTGGAGTACACCTGGAGGACTTTGAGGGGGCTGAAGATTTCATGGCCAGACACTCAATGCTAAACTCTTAGGGGAAAGAATAGAACAGTTCAACTCTTCTGCACCTAAACACATTTTGGGAGGAGCACATTTAAGCCCTGGGCTTATGCAGCGTATAAGTGCCTTGTTCAAGTGCATGACAATTAATCTCCTGCTTTTATTGCCCAGCCCAAGACTCAAGCTGGCAACATTCAAGCTACTAACCTTTCGGACACCTACCACCCCGATAAAATGGTTTGTTTGTGTTTGAGTAGAAGTTTTTGAGTTTATACTCCAATCTTTTTTTGTCTTTCACCTTTTGATCATCATCTTCATCATCAATCATCCAAGATATATGTACCTGTGCTGTCGTCATAGACCACAGTGACCGTCCTCCATTTGAAGAAGTGGACCAGCTCCAGGATGGCCCGGCTGAGGGACTGGAAGTCCGGGTAGAGGCTGACGTAGTACGAGTCCCTGTTGTCCGACACCTGGTGCTTCCACTTGGTCTGGATGTGGGGCACCCCCAGGGCATTACAAATGGACTGGACTGCGTTAGCTGATGAGCTGTGAGAGGGGCCAAAGATGGCTGCCACCCCCAAGGACAGCTGGTCACAGGCTGGGGGTAGGAGGCAGAGAGAGGTGTTTGTTAGTTTTATGTTTAGGTGGAAGCCTTCGGCTCCTCTCAGCTCTACTGTCCACGCAATGCACCATGGGAGTACTGATCAAGAAAGACCCTAGTCTGTCCCTCATTAGATCAAGATGGATGTTATTGAATCAAGAGGAGTATCGGTCCCACTTTGCATTGAATCACGTGGATACTAGCAGGCAGTATAGTACTAGTACTAGTTCAACTAGTAATATAACTATATTTTGCAGTAGCTTGGTGGTAGTTGAACTCAATTCAAGTACATTATATTTTTCTTAAGGGTAGTTTTAGTGTAGCTTTACTTGTTCCAGTGCAAGGTAATCGGTAGCTTTGTAAACTATGTTTTCAGCGCAGCTTCCCCAACACTGCCGGTAGGAGTAAGTACATAGCATCTTGATTTACCTAACTAGGCTATAAAGCTTACTATAATATAAGTTCTCAGCCTGGACTTGATACTTTTTTTGTTGCCATTTGTCACAACATTTCTAATCAAATACTATACCCATATTTCTTGTATATAACTTAATTGAGCACATCAGATGCAATCAGTTTGTGGGTCGCGTCAGCAAAATATTTCTCAACAGCTAATCAGAGTTATTCTCAATAAATGTCTATTCCCACATTTCACGCCTGCAAAAAAACAGACACCCTTATTTTTTGTCACAATCTCCCACAAACAAATAAACAAACATAAACAACTACTCCCAGAGATACTCAGAATGAACCACTCTAATAACAGATTTAGCTGTCCTACTATCACAACCTGTATAATTTAAACCGCCCTCTTGCAATTATTCATGACAACCTTTTTTTCATGGTAGATTAATAATCATTCATTAATAAACAAGGGAGCCTTACTCAATCTATCATAATTCATGTGAAGTCTTCCAATCACAACGTTGATCCCTACCGCCACATGCTCCCACCACACCAGACCTTCTCCTCAACTAAACTGGAACTGATCCACTGCAGGACTGAACGGTTCCGTTACAGCACCATCCCAGCCATGGTTTGCATGCTGAACAGTTGACAATCAACATCATTTTTGCCTATATCTGTTGGTTATTGTATTTCAATACAATCAATTGTACTCACAATTCAGCATTTGGCTGCCATTTGTACTACAATGTTCTGTTGAAAAAAACTGTACAATAATCTCTCTGTGTCTCTCTCTGTGTGTCTCTCTCTCTGTGTCTCTCTCTGTGTCTGTCTCCCTCTGTCTCTGTCTCCCTCTGTCTCTCTCTGTGTCTCTCTCTGTGTTTCTCTCTGTGTCTCTCTCTTTCTCTCTCTCTTTCTCTCTCTCTTTCTCTCTCTCTTTCTCTCTCTCTGACCTGGATTCTTTGTGCACTTTAGTTGTGGAATTGTCCCAAAAATTCAAACCCCGCCCATCTGACACCCCAGGCAGGCTCAAACAACCGCTCAGAATTTATTTTAAGCCAAGGGTGTATTCACTAGCAACCAAACAGAAGCAAACGGCTATAACAGGGAGGGACTTACATGTCCAATAAGAAAGGCTTGTTTCCTTTGATAATAGTTTACTGATGAAAAAAAAAAATTGCTACGGTGTGCACTAATGAACACACCCCAGGTCTGCTTCCTATCCTCCTCAGCCAATCACCTTTTCTGGAGGCCTCAAAGCTGTCAAAGATGTTTATTCTCTGGATGTCATATGTGAGCGTGGTGTTGGGCAGCAGGGTGCGGTTCCTGTTGATTGTGTTCAAGGCAAATTTAAAGGCGAGTTCTTCTGCTCCCGACGGGCCGCTTTCGATGGATTCAAATATTCCTCCTGAAGGATAAAAGAACAGGCGAAAGAACAACAAGGTTAAATCTCTATTTCCTCCTCCCATAATTACAATTTATTCTCCTCCAACACAACATATGTGACATTGAAGTGTGGGCAGATGATGGATATTGCGAAGGCTATTATAGCTGTGCATATTCTTTCCCAGGACATTGTAACGATTCTTTTCTCAGCTCCCTTCATGTCCTTTCCTATTAAACAACGGTGTCATAATCGACATGCGTTAATTGATATGAGCAGTGGAGAGGGGGCTAGCTTTGTTATGGTGTTTTGGACTGTCAACTGAGAAGAGCTGCATTTGCATTCACTTACTGGTCTGTGTAATTAACGATGAGAGGGGACGGGAGGTGAGTTAAGGGGGTCACGACTCCCTCTCTCTCCCTTCTAGTTCAGACACCTTATCAGGGAGGTTCAGTTTGTAGACCGTGGACGTTAACGGTTAGCACTACCACAAACAGCTCAAGGATCCTTCCACCCACACCGTCCAGACCTCTCAGTGAAGTGCAGTTACCATGGCGATTGGAGGTCTCTCTCTCTCTTCTCAGTAGTGAACTAAACACCTTTGAACTGTTTTATTATTTACAATCTCCATGATTGGAAAATGCTGTCCAGATGCTTCGCTTTCATGCTGTTCAGAATCATGAACCGAATTGACAGTAACTAATGTGTAGTATTGAAAGGGCTCTAAAATCGATTACAGATGAGGTTATTACGTAGTAGTAGTTTAACATCCAAATACCTCAATAAATAATCCATAGACCTCCTAATAATCCCAATAACATACATGTGTTAGATGACAGTACCATCAACCAAAGACTTTTATGTAAACCCCTCGAAATTCAAAGTCCACCATTCAACAAGAAAATAGCATACCACTGAGCATGGACTTTGACTACGTCTGACTAGATCTGTTCTGCACCACCCAAAAGCTTTACTCGAGACTTCAAATTGAACGACTAAAGGGGGGAGGATGAATAAAATTCAAAGAAACATTTTCAGATGCGTCATTCCAGAGTTCAGGAGTCCAACGTTTCTTCCCCATAGCTTTGTTTCCTGGGCGAGCCGAGAGTTTGACGTGATCCAAGCTGAAAGAGTTTCACTGAGCATTACAGCTTGTTTATTGATTCAATTATAGCAGAAGAGAGAGAGAGAGAGAAAATGAAAGAGACAGCAAATGAAAGAGGACCAAAGCCCGCTGTCCCAGACCCTCTGCAAAGGAGAAATACTTAAGGAGGAGAGAAAGAGAGACGGAGACAAAGTGTGATGAGAGAGAGAGTGAGAGACCAAAGCAAGAGAGCATAGGAAGATGGGAAGAGAAGGAGTGAGGAGGACAGATAGAGGGAGAGAGGGAACAAAGAGAAGACCTCCTAGCAGTGGCAGGAGCAAAAGCAGTGACCGAGAGAAGAAGAAACAGACTCTACCAGCTAAAGGCTTCATCGATAATTGTCATCACCATGCACAATTCTTCTGTGGATTGAACGTCACAATATGCATGCCTCCTTTACAAATGCTTAACCGACACATCAGACTGCAAGCTATTGCATCACTGAGAGAGGTGATCTCAGAACGCTGCAGTAACTTCCGAGAACAGAGTCCTGCATGGAGTTACAACACCATGCTATGCCGCTTCAAATTGAGTTGACCTGCTTAGTGAGTCCCAAAATGAGTGCACTGTACTATAGTTCATGCCAGGGAAAAAGCTATGCATAGAGTGGAAATGCTATTGATACAGTCTCTTTAACAGAAACTTGGAGAGGGCGTGATAATTAGGGTTGCAAAGGGTCAGAAACATTCGGGTAAATTTCCGGAATTGTTCCGGAAAGTTTCCATGGGAAGTTAAGCCCTGGAATTTGGGGAATGCTTAAATTCCTCAAAACAGTTAGCTTATAACGGTGAACCTTTTTTTGTGGGATACACATCAGGCAATTCTACGTCTTGTGGTATATTTTGGTTAAACTATCCCCAATTCAATGGAATTGCAACCCTCTGCATGCACAGCGCATTCTTCCATCACATGTACACTAATGAGATGCTATTGAGCCCGCACTACTACACGGTCTGAGCTAAGGACTACATGCTTTCTGGTAAGTTTTGATTACAATACTGGGTGGGGGGAATATATTTCATATGACATACATGATTTGTTGTTAACTAGTAAATAGTTAGATCAGAAGCCCCGTCGAGGGGGAAACAAGTACACTCTTAGAAAAAAGGTGTTATTTGGAACCTAAAAGGCTTATTCGGCTGTCCCCATAAGAGAATCCTTTGGATAACCATTTTTGTTTCCAGGTAGAACCCTTTTGGGTTCCGTGTAAAAGGGTTCTTTCTACTCCCTCTCATGCTACAAAGACTAAGGATGCATGAATGAATTAGCATTATAATTATTTTAGTTGTGGATTAAATTCATTTAAGGAATCTACTTCCATGAAAGGAATTTGATAGAGCACCATTTCTAATCCAGGCAGTTCCTAGAATTATATATCCAACTGTGTATCAATGTTTCATAGAATGGTGTGTGATTAAAACAGCACAGACAGAACTGGTGTGAAATACTAATTGAAGCAGAAAAGATTGAATATAAAAATGGACTTCTGTTTCAAAACCACAAATTCTCTTTAATGAAAAGTACTAACGCAACAGATTCATTTTTGTCCCCTTAATATGCGTTAGATTAAGGTCTTAAATAAACTGAATGGCTGCAATGTAAGCGAATGGTTAATGATCCTCGAATGAAAGAGAATACAATTAGCTGGATCCACTCAAGGATAAGCTTGTGTTGTGAGGATGGGAGAGACGGGGTTCAGAGAAGTTGGCATGGCAATTGCCTCTGTTTCTGCGACCATGGCGAGGAGATATCACCCATTTGGGAGTGTACGAAGTTCATTTGCCGAAGGAGGGCCATTACGAGTGGCATGGAGGGATGGTCTGTCTCAGAGACTAATAAGTAACTGGTACAGCTGTGAGACAGCCGCGTGTCGAGCGCCATGGCAACGGCCGAGAAACCCCGTCGCTAGGGTTGGTAGGCTGGTGGCACAGGTACACCCAGTCACTCAGCTACAGCTCCAAGTCTCTGCAAGGTCAATGAATAGAATTCTCCTGTAGGTGTTCCTTTTGTCCAGGTTGTAAAGCGCAGTGTGGAGTGCAATAGAGATTGCATCATCTGTTGGGGTAGTATGCAAGTTGGAGTGGGTCTACGGTTTCTGGGATAATGGTGTTGATGTGAGCCATGCTCAGCCTTTCCAAGCACTTCATGGCTACGGTTGTGAGTGCTATGGGTCGGTAGTCATTTAGGCAGGTTACCTTGGTGTTCTTGGGCACAGGGACTACGGTGGTCTGGTTGAAACATGTTGGTATTACAGACTCGGTCAGGGACAGGTTGAAAATGTCATTGAAGATACTTGCCAGTTGGTCAGCACATGCTCTGAGTACACGTCCTGGTAATCAGTCTGGCCCTGCGACCTTCTGAATGTTTTGGGCGGCAGGTATCCAGTGGTTAGAGCGTTGGACTAGTAACCAGAAGGTTGCAAGATCGAATCCCCAAGCTGACAGGGTAAAAATATGTTGTTCTGCCCCTAAACAAGGCAGTTAATCCACTGTTCCTAGGCTGTAATTGAAAATAAGAATTTGTTCTTAACTGACTTGCCTAGTTAAAAAAAAAAGTTGACCTGTTTGAAGGTCTTTCTCCCGTCGGCTACGGAGAGTGCGATCACACAGTCGTCTGGAACAGCTGATGCTCTCATGCATGCTTCAGTGCTGCTTGCATAGAAGTGATTTATCTCATCTGGTAGGCTCGTGTCGTAGTTAACTGCTCATTAGATCCTGCTGAGTGATCATGTTTAAGATGCATATGCAGGCACTGAAATTAAGTCACGCCACATAATTTTGGTATAGAAGTCAGACTATTGGGCTTGAAAATGTACAGTGCCATGAGAGAAGAGTGTTAATATAGTCAGGCTTAAATGGTTTGCTGTCTTCCAGTGAAATAGTCCTGCCAATTCCTGTCAAAAGTGGAGTGGCACCCACTATGCAAGGTAGAGTGTGCTAAAAGTACCTGGTCCAGGATCATCACCCTTATTCCAAGACTCTTTTTGTAGACGGACCAAATGAAAGACTAATGGAGAAATGGATAACCCACCCTAGTGGCCAACTCCATTTAAATAGTGCTGTGTCACAAACCTCGTTCCTCGCAATCTTACGTCAGAATATTTCACACTGTCAGGAAGAAAACTACAATATCGGTCACAAATTAGGTCAGTGTGTGTGGCAGGGCAATGTATAGCTATCTCCCTCCCTCGGACTCATTCTCTTCACCCCCCCTCTCTCTCTCAATTGCTCTCTCGTTCAGACTCTTATCAAAATGGGTCATTATCATACTCTGGTCCATTGTTAAGATTACATAAAGCGACTGTAGAAGTAGACTTTTGCTCTCGTCGCAGACTCGGAGCCAAAGGTCAATCATTAACTCGGGAGGAAGCTCGTTTAATGTTCACAGCTGGGCTCCAGACGAATCAACGGCAAGCAGCAAGGGAAGAGTGGAAGAGATTACACTACACTACAGATTACTGTGGTGTAGTCTCCATCTTGACTAGAGTGATAATTATCAGATAAGGGGACCAGTAATGGTGATGGGGATTTTACAGTCCAAAATGTTGGATTTGAACTTCTTTGGGACTGGGGGGCAGCATTGAGTAGCTTGGATAATAAGGTTCCCAGAGTAAACTGCCTGCTACTCAGACCCTACAGCTATAATATGCATATAATTAGTAGATTTGGATAGAAACACTCTGAAGTTTCTAAAACTGTTTGAATGATGTCTGTGAGTATATCAGAACTCATATGGCAGGCAAAAACCTGAGAAAAAAAACAACCAGGAAGTGGGAATTCTGAGGTTTGTAGTTTTTCAAGTCATTGCCTATCGAATATACAGTGTCTATGGGGTCATATTGCATGTCCTAAGGCTTCCACTAGATGTCAACAGTCTTTAGAACCGGCATTCACAGACAAGATGTGGTGTGTGTGACCCGAGATAGAGATAGCCTGGAAGAGTTTAGAACAATCCCTCATTGTCTCATCTTCCTGGCATCTAACATCCCGTGCAGATAACCAGGAGATGGACCACAGTGGCTTATGGGAGGGGTGGAACCAGCCCTGACTAAACATTTTTAGGTCCTATATAAGATCTCTGTTTTTTCATTATCAGTTAAGCTCTCGGCAACACACATTTCGGAGGGTGGGGTCGACGGTTTCATTATTGCAATAATTAATCAATATTGATTAAAGATGATTGTTTGAAGAAATGACAAAGTCTCACTTTATTAGAATATTCCACGACATGAGGTAGTCACCTGGAATGCATTTCAATTAATAGGTGTGCCTTGTAAAAAGTTCATTTGTGGAATTTATTTCCTTCTTAATGCGTTTGAGCCAATCAATTGTGTTTTGTCAAGGTAATTGGTGGTATACAGAATATAGCCCTATTTGGTAAAAGACCAAGTCCATATTATGGCAAGAACAGCTCAAATAAGCAAAGAGAAATGACAGCGCATCATTACTTTAAGACATGAAGGTCAGTAAATCCAGATGAAGAAACTTTCAAGCTTCTTATAATTAAGTAAATTAAAATCGCACAATGAAAGTTGCTCTCATGAGGACCGTCAAAGGAAAGGAAGACCCAGAGTTACCTTTGCTACAGAGGATAAGTTCAGTAGAGTTACCAGCCTAAATAAATGCTTCACAGTGTTCAAGTAACAGACACATCTCAACACCAACTGTTCAGAGGAGACTTTGTCAATCAGGCCTTCATGGTTGAATTTCTGCAGAGAAGCCACTACTAAAGGCCAGCCAATAATAAGAAGAGACTTGCTTAGGCCAAGAAACACAAGCAATGGGCATTAGACCAGTGGAAATCTGTCCTGTGAGTCCAAATTTGAGATTTTTGGTTACAACCGCCTTGTCTTTGTGAGACATAGACTAGGGAACGGATGATCTCCACATGTGTGGTTCCCACCGTGAAGCATGGAGGAGGAGGAGTGATGGTGTGGGGGTGCATTTCTGGTGACACTGTCTGCAGAGATATGCCATCCCATCTAGTTTGAGCTTTGTGGGACTATCATTTGTTTTTCAATAGGACAATGACCCAGCACACCTCCAGGCTGTGCAATGGGTATTTGACCAAGAAGGAAAGTAATGGAGTGCTGCATCAGATGACCTGGCCTCCACAATTACCCAAACTCAACCCAATTGAGATGGTTTGGGATGAGTTGGACCGCAGAGTGAAGGACAATCAGCCAAAAGTGCTCAGCATAAATTGGAACTCCTTCAAGACTGGTTGAAAAGCATTCCAGGTGAAGCTGGTTGAGAGACTGCCAAGAGTGTGCAAAGCTGTCAAGAAGGCAAAGGGTGGCTACTTTGAATAATCTAAAACATTTAACACTTTTTTGGTTACTACATGATTCCATATGTGTTATTTGATAGTTTTGAGGTATTCCCTATTATTCTACAATGTAGACAATAGTAAAAATAAAGACAATTCTTTGAATGAGTAGGTGTGTCCAAACATTTGACTGATACTGTATGTGAGGACAGGCTAGTTTGTCAGGTTTACGAGGTTAGCATGAATTACCATAAACTGTTTACGAGGTTTAATGTTTGATTTGTTACATAAAATATTTCATTAATGACTCGAAGAAATTATGGCAATCATCATTTTTTATCGCCCGTAAGAAACTGTTAACCATTGGCTACTAGCTGAGAACTGCTAGCAAACTGGCAAGCACAAAAACAGTCAACAACTTCTACAGACCCTTAGAAATCGGCAGATCGCTCTCCACTGGTGAAAGTGAGAATTGCCGAAAATGCACAGTCAGGGGAGAATAATTATTCTGTCAAGGAAAGTTTCTCTTTATTTAAAGAGGCATACTAAGACAAAATAAACATGACACCGTGTTCAAATTAGTTCAAATTGTATTAAAACGCTGGAAGTGAATGCTGGAATTAAACAATTATCTATGCAATTTAGCAAAAGGTGTGCATTAAGGAAACAGACACCTGACTGAAAAAGAAGCCTGTCTCTAATCAGCGCCTGTTGTGTTCAGGGATTTAATCAATTAAATGCCTGTACTATTAATTGAAGTTTTACGGTAAAATACTAGAGTGGAAAGGTATTCTCTGTTACATTAGCCAAACTAAAACCCGACCAGAGAGATATACAACATTAAAGTGACTATTAGCCAAATGACACACTCCCCATCATAGAAATATTTAATACTAGAGTGGCTTGCCAAACAACAAACATAATTAATATATCCAATCCTTGCGTGCCTATGTTTTCATTGTTACATTAGCTAAATAACACACTTTCCAACCTAGAGACGTATAAGACTAGTGTGGCTATGCCATGATCCAACATAACTGTAGAAGTCTTCTATTTTTTCAGGGGCCGATTTTTTTTTTTTTCTAGCGTGCTCCTTCCCCCTTCCTCTCTCAGAACAAAGAGAGACATAATACTAATTTCAAGAACAGGAGAAAGATATGAAGCGGTAGTGCAGAAGCTGAACATGAAAGAAAAAAGATAATTCCAAGCCCAGTCACCCAATGGAATTTAGCATAGCTTTCAAGGATCGTGGACATTTACATTGCTTGTTGATAGGTTTCAGTGGCTGCGTCACAAATGGGACCCTATTCAACCAGGTGAGGGGAGTTCCTTGCTAATTAATTACCTTCATTCCTCAATCAAGTACAAGGGAAGAGCAAAAACCAGCTGACACTCAGCCCTGCGTGGAATGAGTTTGACAAGTTCCTTACATAGTACCTAACTTTTTACCAAAGCCTTATGGGTTCCCTATAGGGAATAGGGTGCCATTTGGGACACAGCCAACATGGGGCCTCTGTAACCAGGCAGCAGGAGAGGACATGCTTTATTGATTGACTTCTGTCTCATGCACTTGCTCTCTGGGTGCTATAGTGTGTGTGTGTGTGTGTGCATGCATTTATACACGTCCTATCTTTGAAATAGGTCTACAGCAAGTCTATGTGCACATACAGTACATACCCAATGTTACTACATGACTAAATTCCAAGAGAATATTCGTAGAATATTATTTACTGACATTTTCAATCTCTACCTGACTGAACATCTCGCTCTGCAACAGGATCCTGGACTTCCTGACGGGCCACCCTTAGGTGGTGAGGGGAGGCAACAACGCATCCACGCTGACCATCAACACGGGGGCCCCTCAGGGGTGGCTGCTTAGTCCCCTGCTTTTCTCCCTGTCCACCCACGACTGCGTGGCCTTGCACGACTCCAACACCATTATTAAGATGGCCGATTACCTACGACAATGAGACAGCCTATAGGGAAGTGGTCAGAGACCTGCCAGTGTGGTGTCAGAACAACAACCTCTCTCTCAATGCCAGCATCACAAAGGAGCTGATTGTGGACTACAGGAAACGGCGGGCTGAGCACTCCTTCATTCACATCGACACATCGAATATGCAAGAAATCATTCCTATAATGAAACACATGGCCCAAAATGAGTTACTCTGAGGTATTAATACTAACACACACACACACACACACACACACACACAAATAATAATAACAAAGCAACAAACAACATCATAGCCAACCTCC
Source organism: Salvelinus fontinalis (assembly GCF_029448725.1). Taxonomy (NCBI): domain Eukaryota; kingdom Metazoa; phylum Chordata; class Actinopteri; order Salmoniformes; family Salmonidae; genus Salvelinus; species Salvelinus fontinalis. The sequence goes on along the minus strand of NC_074691.1, from coordinate 3,314,915 downwards.
AATTAGCCTGTCATCTTCGTTGACAATGACACTATCTTCTCTGAATTAAATGTTTCCCCTTAACCAACTAGGCTCGTAATTGTTTTAATTTTATTCGCATTTACAGACAAGTTTGTTATGAAGGCAAATGAAAGGTCACATTTTGGAGGGCATTTCTGCCCCCCCAAAAAAAACATTTTGATTAAAAAATAAAGTTTACGTTTAAACGGCTCTCCTGTGAAGTAGTGACCTGCGAAAGACACCTAGTTCCCTGAAAAGGGTCACATATTGTCCAGAAATGATGGTTGTTCAAATGGCTTTGAAGCCAATTTAGCATCAAACAGCACTAGGTATACGGCTACTTTAGTACCTATTGTATATGAGATGTGTGAATTGCTTCTAGTCATATTATCCTGCAATTGGTTGTGCACACACACACACACACATGCTCACACAGTGTAGCTGTAGCATGTTAGGTAATACAAACTAAGCACAGATACATTGCATATAGATGATCTAAATTGAGGCATCATCTGTAGGCCTACATATTTATGATCCTTTTTCCAAAGCGGTTTGGAATATCTCTGTTTGTCTTCCCCATACTAAGTGTATTGTCATGCTTTCAATGCATGACTCACAGTTAAATTCCATTTCTCTCTCTCTCTCTCTCTCTCTGTTTTACAGGCAGATGTTTTCTATTCATCTCATCTCTCAACACAGAGCATCAATTGGGAAAACGTGATCGCGATGACATTGAGCGAGTGCAGTAATTTCTAGAACCAGGGAAACCAGGCTTCTGTAGAGCTCGAGAGGGGTACTTTCATACTATTATCTGTACCATCACTTCACTTAAGTGCCCAAAGCACGTCCCCAGGATCTCAACAATGGCTGGAAGCAATGTTTACGCTGTGGAACCTCATGTCGTTTCAAGGCTTTGCTTTGCTGATAAGAAGCCCCTCGAACTCATTTTGTCTGTTTGTTTACTTTATTTTTATTTCAGCTAGGCCTACATATGACAGTCTTTTTGGAGTATTTTTGGCTGACGCAGCATTTGAGTTTCATTTGAGTTATTTAATTGAGAGCTGTTCTGGTCTTTTAGGGGGTAAAGGTCCTTTATTTTTAGAGTTGAGTTATCCAGAGCTGTTTTCATAATGCCAGGTTTAGGCTAAATAAAGGTATTTTAATATTTTGGCAATATTGAACACATTTTCCTTTCCCTCTGTTCAGTTTAACTTTGGTAAATTACAGCATGAGAAATGCAAGGGTGAAAGGGGTGGGGAAATTAATTCAGGAAGGGAGTTGATAGTTCATTGACTATTTGCTTTTGCGCCGCCAGTCTGAATTATCAGCTGCTCGTTGGAGTTTAATTTGGAAATGCAGGCATTATAGATATTACCCTGTGTCACGGCTCGCTGCCAGCACCTTCAGAGCAAAATACACTGAGTGTACAAAACATTAAGAACACCTGTTCTTTTCATGACCTAGACTGACCAGGTGAACCCAGGTGAAAGCTACGATCTGTAATTGATGTCACTTGTTAAATCCACTTCAAATAGTGTAGATGAAGGGGTGCCATTGAACGGGGTATGGTAGTAGGTGTCAGGCGCACCGGTATGTGTCAAGAACTGAAACGCTGCTGTGCTTTTTAAGCTCAACTGTTTCCCGTATGTATCAAGAATACACCACCCAAAGGCCTTCCAGCCAACTTGACACAACTGTGGGAAGCATTGGAGTCAACATGGGCCAGCATCCCTGTGGAACGCATTCAACAGTTACCGAGTCCATGCCCCGACGAATCGAAGCTGTTCTGAAGGGAATAAGTGGGGTGTGCAACTGAATATTATGAATGTGTTCTCAATGTTTTGTACACTCAGTGTACATTTAAAATAGGCACGAAGCTGCTTAAAATAGCCTATTCATGTGTCATTCCGCACTATCTGGGCTTGCAGCTCACTCGCTTGAAGAAATCATTTCCCGCGGTTTAAAAAGACCCCAGACGAGGCTTTCAAAAACAAAGATCCGCGTTGCATTAAAATAAGGTGCCACGCGTGAGGGTTTTAAAGCTAACGGAACGAGAACGATCGAGATGGATTTCTCTATATGTGTTTATGGCCCTTTGAAGGGGCCCTTTGTGTGTGAGTATGTGTGTGTGTTATGTGTTAGATGTAATGATTAATTGAAGGTTGGCACACTCCCCCTACTACCATTTTGAAATGGGAAATGTCTATAGGCTGTGAAATTAGAAATACTGGAGTGCATGTTTTGGTGATTGGGGTTTTGTTTGAATGTGAATTAGGTAGTTGCATTGCTAAAGGATTAAGATGAACCTCTCTGGGATATGTGGGATGGTAGCGTCCCACCTGGCCAACATCCAGTGAAAATGCAGAGCGCCAAATTCAAATAAATTACTATAGAATTTAACGTTCATGAAATCACACACTTAAAATATACCAAATTAAAGCTACACTTGTTGTGAATCCAGCCAACGTGTCAGATTTCAAAAATGCTTTACGGCGAAAGCAAAAAATGCTATTATCTGAGGATAGCACCCCAGCTAACAATCACAGACCATCATATTTCAACCCGGCGCGACACAAAACGCAGAAATAAAGATATAATTCATGCCTTACCTTTGATGAGCTTCTTCTGGTGGCACTCCAATATGTCCCATAAACATCACAAATGGACCTTTTGTTCGATTAATTCCGTCGATATATATCCAAAATGTCCATTTATTTGGCGCGTTTGATCCAGAAAAACACCGGTTTTAACTTGCACAACGTGACTACAAAATATCTCAAAAGTTACCTGTAAGCTTTGTCCAAACTTTTCAAACTACTTTTGTAATACAACTTTAGATATTTCTTTATGTAAATAATCGATAAAATTGAAGACAGGATGATCTGTGTTCAATACCGGAGGAAAACAATGTGTAGCATGCTTTCTGGTCACGCGCCTCTAACAAACAGTACACTTCACTGGAGCCTCATCCTGAACATGGCTACTTCTTCATTCTCAAAGGAAAAACCTTAACCAATTTCTAAAGACTGTTGACATCCAGTGGAAGCGATAGGAACTGCCGGACGGTCCCTTAGAAATCTGGATTCCCAATGAAAGATCATTGAAAAGAGTGACCTCAAAACAAAAAAATCTGAATGGTTTGTCCTCGGGGTTTTGCCTGCCAAATAAGTTCTGTTATAGTCACAGACATGATTCAAACAGTTTTAGAAACTTCAGAGTGTTTTCTATCCAATACTAATAATAATATGCATATATTAGCATCTGGGACTGAGTAGGAGGCAGTTTACTCTGGGCACGCTTTTCATCCAAACGTGAAAATGCTGCCCCCTATCCTAGAGAAGTTTTAAGTAACTTCTGGTTAGTTGATAAGTTAGATACATGTACATGGAAGTGTTCATTAGAGCAGGGACATCAGGTACAACAATCTGCCGTACCCACATAATCACCAGACATACACCCTGACCCCACACATCCCCCTAAGACACAGGCAGTAGTGCTAGCTGACACATAGCATTGGCAGTACAGTGCAGCGTTTCTCAATACCCAATCACCATCTCTTCAAACACAAACGTAAAAACACCACCGGAGATACAGCTCACCACTATAACTGTGCCTCTGTTCTAGCCATTTGGTTTCCCTCCCTGTTGTGCTGTCTGTCTGTCCCAGAATCTTCTCTGCTTGTCAGATCTCCCCAAGGAGATGTGGGTGCTGAGTCAGGCGCAGGAGAAACAAGTTCCGAAGGAAAAGGGCCTGTTATTAATCAAGCTCAAAATAACAGGACACAGCAGTAGCCAAAAACCCCACAGTCCAGGGAAAACCACCTGTTAAAAATGAACTAGAGCAAAACGCAAACCAAACTAACTGACAGTCAAACGAAAACAATCCCGCACAAAAACCCTAAGGAAATGTCGAGATAAATACCCCCCCCCCAATTAACCAAAATGAAACCATGTGAAACACAAAACAGACCTAACCAAAAGAAAAGGAAAAAGGATTGGTGGCAGCTAGTAGACCGGCGACGACGACCGCAGAGCGCCGCCCGAACAGCGAGAGGAGCCACCTTCGGTGTAAGTCGTGACACTGCTGTCACAATCATTCAAAATAATAGACTTACCTTCCTTGAAAATCCATCTATACCGCCAAAGATGACAATGTTGTATCTTGAAAAAAATCATTGGAATTAAAAGTGAAATGTTTAACCTATTAACCTGCTTCATTATTTATGTATTACCAGTTGATGAAGAACAACTCCCATTTCATACATCATTGAAAATGTGTCTACGAATAAGTAAGATTAAAAAGGTTCAAATAACTTTAGATTTTATGGAGACATTATACATCTTAGTACCTTATCAATTTATGATTTGTATCAATGTGGATGAGAGACAGGGGAGCAGGAACAGAGTATTTTTGCTGAGCAATGCAACGAAGCTGGATCATTCTGGCAATGAAACCTGCTCTATCTACACACTGCAAAGACTCCCCAACTCTTCGCCTTTGTACACGATGGCCCATTGCTTGGAGACTTCCTTTGACCATTCTAAAGCCTGCATGGGGCATCCTTGCCTTCGTGGCCCTAACTTTATGGTCTAACTCTTCATCTGACATATCAGAATAACATTCCCTGACAGATATATTGTGTTCTTTCATCCTTCTGTGAAAAAAGCTAATCGTTATGATTATATATCGACTATGGAACAAATAGGACATGGGCTGCTTATGAGTTGCCTTGAAAGAAAGTTCAACTGAAAATTCAACTGAAAATTCAACTGAAAATGGCGAGAACAGGCGTTCATAGCTAAATGTTTTTGGTTAGCTTGAGAATAATAATTGCATGATTTATCATTCCACGGTATGTATCTATGTAATATAGTAGAATGTTATGAAGCGACAGAATCGTAGGAGCTAACTACTAGCTATGTAGAAGTTGGACGGAAGAACGCCCAGTGCTGTTTACCTGAGATGCCATCATCACACAGTCCTTCTTCGTAGGTGTCCGCTATGACTTCTGTTGTGTCAGAAAGAAAGGCTGAACAGTATTGGTTGTAGCCAAACTGACACTCAAATGACCAAAATGGAGGGTGGTTGATTGCGAAATTAAATTGGATATTTGTTTTCAAAAACATTTTTTGTTCTCAAAATATTTATGGGTAATAAAATGATTAACATTTTGCGCACTATTAAAAAATATTTGATTGCAATTTTTTTTTTACTTTGAAGCCTCGTTTTTGCTTTCTGAACAGTTATTTTTGATTGAAAATAAAAGTTTTGCTCTCGACAAAAAGATATCCATTTGTTGCAAGTTGGAGAGGGGGGCTAATAGCTGAAAAATAGCCTATTCAACCTTTACTAAAGAATAGTCTAATAGCCAAGCTAGGTGTGAAAAAAACCCTCACAGACCAGTGTTGCCCAAACGACCAAGAGGGAGTTAGAGAACTGATTATGCTTTTGGGTCCCAACGCACTACTGTGTCTCTACTGTGTCTCTAACTGACAATGACTGACAATGAATGGGCAATATAAACCAAATATATAAACCAAATAATAAACTGATAATTGTGCACGCTCTGGTTAACATGAAAACTGCCGAACCAGATTTGCTTGGGCAAGTAAAATGGTCATCGTGGTCTCATTTGTGTCTGGAAGTAGCTTGTTCAATATTGCCAAAATATTAAAATACCTTTATTTAGCCTAAAGCTGGCATTATGAAAACAGCTCTGGATAACTCAACTCTAAAAATAAAGGACCTTTACCCCCTAAAAGACCAGAACAGCTCTCAATTAAATAACTCAAATGAAACTCAAATGCTGCGTCAGCCAAAAATACTCCAAAAAGACTGTCATATGTAGGCCTAGCTGAAATAAAAAATAAAGTAAATAAACAGACAAAATGAGTTTGAGGGGCTTCTTATCAGCAAAGCAAAGCCTTGAAACGACATGAGGTTCCACAGCGTAAACATTGCTTCCAGCCATTGTTGAGATCCTGGGGACGTGCTTTGGGCACTTAAGTGAAGTGATGGTACAGATAATAGTATGAAAGTACCCCTCTCAAGCTCTACAGAAGCCTGGTTTCCCTGGTTCTAGAAATTACTGCACTCGCTCAATGTCATCGCGATCACGTTTTCCCATAGATGCTTTGTGTTGAGAGATGAGATGAATAGAAAACGTGTCTGCCTGTAAAACTGAGAGAGAGAGAGAGAGAAATGGAATTTAACTGTGAGTCATGCATTGAAAGCATGACAATACACTTAGTATGGGGAAGACAAACAGAGATATTCCAAACCGCTTTGGAAAAAGGATCATAAATATGTAGGCCTACAGATGATGCCTCAATTTAGATCATCCATATGCAATGTATCTGTGCTTAGTTTGTATTACCTAACCTGCTACAGCTACACTGTGTGAGCATGTGTGTGTGTGTGTGTGCACAACCAATTGCAGGATAATATGACTAGAAGCAATTCACACATCTCATATACAATAGGTACTAAAGTAGCCGTATACCTAGTGCTGTTTGATGCTGAATTGGCTTCAAAGCCATTTGAACAACCATCATTTCTGGACAATATGTGACCCTTTTCAGGGAACTAGGCGTCTTGAGCGGATCACTACTTCACAAGAGAGCCGTTTAAACGTAAACTTTATTTTTTAATCAAAATGTGTTTTTTGGGGGGCAGAAATGCCTTCTCAAACATGTGACCTTTCATTTGCCTTCATAACAAACTTGTCTGTAAATACGAATACAATTGATGAATTACGAGCCTAGTTGGTTAAGCCACAGAAAAAGTCAGCAACCTTCCCACTAGCCATGATAATGAGTGGGCTGGACATGCCGAGAGATGAGTTTTGATTGGTCTGCCATATATCACGCTTCTGTCTATATGAACTGGTCAGTATGTATAGGTAATCCTGTCTAATGCGGCTTTAAAAAAAAATTCACGTTGTAAAATTGCATAAGTGTTGCTCTCCACTTTCTGGAGGACCGAGTTTTGAAATCAGTGTAATTCGAGTATTATAGCTAAGGACATGAAGAAAACACCTGTCTCCGGATTACATCTTCAAACTAAGGGGAACCATGCCCTCCGATAGGAGACACATCCATCAATGATGTATACGGGTAAATTAGTCTAACTAGCTACATTTTTAGATATAACATGTTTCTCATTTTGACAGGAAGTGGTTTAATTTCAAGTTAGTGTACTGTTAGCTAGCTAACATTAGCTGGCTGGCTCGCTAGCTAACGTTATGTGTATGATCTTATTATTCGTATCTCAGAGCCATTTGCTTGGCTAGTTATAGCCTACTGTTAGCTAGCTAACATAGAACCTGGTTGGTTAGCTACCTGCAGATTCATGCAAGGTAGTCACATCATGAGTTGGGATTACGGTTCATTGTATAGCTAGCTAGCTAGCTAGATACATTATCTTAACAAAATACTCCACTGTGCAGGTAACCATTTCGGGTGCGTTTGTAAATGTCACACCCTGATCTGTTTCACCTGTCTTTGTGGTTGTCTCCACCTCCCTCCACAGTCACCCATCTTCCTCATTATCCCCAGTGTATTTATATCTGTGTTCTCTGTCTGTTGCCAGTTTGTCTTGTCAGGTCTTACCAGTGTGTCTCCCCATTTTCCTGCTTTCTCAGGGTTCTGTTTCCTAGTTTCCCCAGTTCTGACCATTCTGCCTGCCCTGACCCCGAGCCTGCCTGCCATTCTGTACCTGCCTGACTCTGACCCGTTTACGAACCTCTGCCTGTCCTGACCCCGAGCCTGCCTGCTGTTATTGTGAATTTTTAAGTATATATGTGGCAAATATTTATTTCTGAAGGAGCCAGAAAAACTAGTGTACGTGTACGTGCTCTAGGTCATTTGACACCATTAGACATGTACGTGGTTATTCTTGTAACTGTTATGGCCAACTATGGTTACAACTCTTGGGTCTCTTCCAGAACAGGGGTTCCCTTTTCAGTGGATTCAGCAGGATGACATGTTTTGGTTAATTCTGTAGATTGCCAAGTCTGTTGCTATGGTCTTACACGCATGAAACTATTTCTGTGACTCTACAGGTTGCATGTCCTAATATGAAGGCAATATAATAACGGTGGCTAAACGCCAGAAGGGTTGAGCCATTAAGAGGAGTTACTATGAGTATGATGTAAGGAGGACAAATGTATAAGTATTCTGTGCCAAGACTGAAAGGCAGTTGTATTCATGATCCAGCTCGGCTTTTATCATAAAGTAATCAAAAGTCTATTTGTACTCACATGCTCCGGTATTTGTGAAAATATTTCCACAACACTATTCTGTACCTTATTGACTCTGCCCTGGATTACGAACCTCTGCCTGCCTTTGACCAGTCTTTTGCCTGCCCCCTGTTTGGGTAAATAAACATCTGTGACTCTAGCTGTCTGCATCTGGGTCTTATCCTGAGTTCTGATAGTACGAACTGGGCATGACTGACCCAGCAGACTCAGACCAGCTCCACAATGCTGTCTCCCTGCAAGGAGCCACCATTGGAAGACACGAGGCGTCTACGAGTCCGGGTGAACCCGACGTCACCTGAGTTCTCTCGGGATTATCACAGAGGGCTGCCGACTCGCCTCCTTCGGAATCCATGCACCTGGGCAGGGCTAGATTGACTCCAGCTGAATGCTTACGCCGACTCCACACCCAGAGCTGTCTATATTCTAAAGCTATGGGAAATGTCTTAGCTACCTGCCCATTAAAAACCCAGTCTCATCAAGAAGGGGCGAGTACTCTGGCGGGCCATACAGATAACTTTTCTTCTCCCCTTACTTGCACCCCTTTACATGCCGTCCTGCTGTGGGGGAATCAGTCGAAATCTCTCCGGGTACTCATTGACTCTGGGGCCGATGAGAGTTTTTTGGACGCTACCCTGGCATCCCCACTCAGCCCCTCTCCATTCCCATGGACGTTATAGCACTGGACGGGCGATCTATAGACCGGGTCACTCACAATGCCACTCCCATCAACCTACAAGTGTCAGGGAACCACAGCAAGGCAATCCAATTTATGCTGATTAAGTCCCCTCAGGTTCCTGTGGTATTGGGAGTCTCTTGTCTCCAACGACACAATCCCCTCATTGACTGGACAGCTGGTGCCATTATGTGCTGTAGCTCCTTCTGCCGCGCCCATTGTCTTAAGTCAGCGCAGCCTGCCCTGGGACATCTTCCTATGGGCTCGGAAGTTGCCCCGGACCTCTCCGCCATTTTCGCGGAGTACCAGGACCTCCGGGAGGGTTTCAGTAAGGCCCGGGCCAATTTACTTCCTCCACAACAGAGGAAGATCCCTATGACTGCGGGATCAACCTTCTCTCAGGGACCACACAGCCCCGGGTACGACTGTACTCTCTGTCGGGTCCGGAGATAAAGGCTATGGAGACCTACATCGAGGACTCCCTAGCTGCTGGGTGTATCCATCCATCTGCCTCCCACGCCAGCACAGGGTTCTTCTTTGTGGAGAAGAAGGACAAAACCCTGCGCACGTGCATCGACTACCGGGGCCTCCTTGATATCATGGTGAACCACGTCTACCAATGGAGTACCAGGACCTCCAGTAGGTTTTCAGTAAGGCCAGGCCATTTCACTTCCTCTGTACTTCGCTTCCTACACCCTTGGACCCCGAGACCGTCCTTCCCACTTTGTGTCTGGCGATGGCACTCAGCTGGGGAATAGGGAAGCAGGTGTGTGAGACGCAGCATTCCCACATCCGGATGTTTGTGCCTGACGCTGTCCACTCCTCTGTCCTGGAGTGGACTCACTCGTCCAGGCTTGCCTGCCACCCGAGCTCCCGTCAGACCCTGGCCTTGGTGCAGCAACGCTTTTGTAGGCCTACCATGATTCCGGACGTCTCCATGTTCGTCGACGCCTGCACGGTCTGTGCGCAGAACAAGACACCTTGGCAAGTTCCGGCTGATCTCCTTCAACCGCTGCCTGTCCCTCACCGTCCCTGGTCCCTCACCGTCCCTGGTCCCTCACCGTCCCTGGTCTCACATATCCCTGGACTTCATCACGGGTCTTCCCCTGTCTGATTGCAAAACCGCCATCCTGACAGTAGTAGACTGGTTTTCCAAAGCTGCCCACATCATTCCTCTCCCCAAGCTACCCTCGGCCAAAGAGATGGCCCAGCTCATGGTGCAGCACGTCTTCCGGATCCATGGACTCCCGGTAGACCTGGTCTTCGACCAGGGTTCCTCAGTTCTCGTCCCGGTTCTGGAAGGCATTCTTGGATGCTCATTGGGTCGTCGGCCAGCCTGTCCTCCGGGTTCCACCCTCATTCCAACGGCCAGTTGGAGCGAGCCAATCAAGACTTGGAGACGACTCTTCACTGCCTTGTCTCCACCAACCCCACCACCTCGAGCCAGCAACTCGTGTAGGGTGAATAAGCCCGCAACACCCTCCCCTGCTCTGCTTCTGGGCTCTCGCCTTTCGAGTGTTCCCTGGGGTATCAGCCCCCGCTCTTCCCGGAGAAAGAGGAAGAGGTCGACATAACCTTGGCCCAGATGAAAATGGCGCTGACTTAGATGGTTGCCTCACTTCGCGTTCTTAGGAAACTATGCAGTATTTTGTTTTTATGTATTATTTCTTATATTGTTACCACAGGAAATCTGAAGTTTTATTACATACAGTTGGAAGGAACTATTGGATATAAGAGCAAAGTCAACTTACCAACATTACGACCAGGAATACGACTTTCCCGAAGCGGAACCTCTGTTCGGACCACCACCCAGGACAATGGATCGGATCCCAGTAGACGACCCAAAACAACGGCGCCACAAAACGGTCAGACAGAGCAGCCTTCTGGTCAGGCTCCATAGACGTGCACATCGCTCAACGCTCCTGAGTATACTTCTCGCAATGTCCGGTCTCTTGACAACAAGGTAGACGAAATTCGAGCAAGGGTTGCCTTCCAGAGAGACATCAGAGATTGTAACAATTCCTGTTTCACAGAAACATGGCTCTCTCGGGATATGTTGTCGGAATCAGTTCAGCCACTGGGCTTCTCGATACATCGTGCCAACACCTCTCTGGGAAGAGGAAAGTTGGGAGGGTATGCAGTATGATTAAAGACTCATAGTGTAATCATAACAACATACAGGAACTCAAGTCCTTCCACTCACCCGACCTAGAATTCCTTACAATAAATGCCAGACATTTTACCTACCAAGAGAATTCTTGGAAGTTATAGTCACCATTGAGTACCATTGCTGAATCTGTTAACCATACCACGTGGTTAAACTCTTAGATGAATAAGAACAAGTCTTTGATATTGACTACTAGTCTGCAGCTAGGAATTCGGTATCATTGAACGCGAAGAACGACAACCGCCGAAACATCCATTCTATAACGAATGTCACTCTGAACTATCCACAATAACCAAGACAGAGACAGACGAAACTCTCCAACAGAAACAAACTTTTCTCCAGCGATCAAGACGACACACTGAGCGTAAATATATATATATATATATAGATTGCAATTGTTCCCGAATGAGTGAGCGTTCATGTGTAAAGGATTAGCATGTCAATTGTTATAGTTATGAACTCTGTTGTCACGCCCTGGCCTTAGTATTCTTTGTTTTCTTTATTATTTTAGTTAGGTCAGGGTGTGACATGGGGAATGTTTATGTTTTGTTAGTTTTGGGTGTTTATATGGTAAAGGGGTTATGGGGTGTAGTATATGGGTTTGTGTTGAGTGTAGATGTCTAGCGTTGTCTATGTATGTTTAGTTGTCTAGAAGAGTCTATGGTTACCTGAATGAGTTCCCAATTAGAGACAGCTGATTTCGGTTGTCTCTGATTGGGAGCCTTATTTAGGGTAGCCATAGGCTCTCATTGGTTGTGAGTAATTGTCTATGTAGAACGTTTGTAGCCTGTATGTATGTGCACAACGTTTGTAGCTTCACGGTCGTTTTGTTGTTTTGTTCGTTTTGTTAAAGTGTTTCGTGTTTATTTTCGTCATCTTTATAATAAAAGAAGATGGCTTATTTTCCAACTGCTGCGTTTTGGTCCGTCAATCCCCCACACGATCGTGACAGAATTACTCACCATAGGACCAAGCGGCATGGAAGGCGGCAACAGGACCTACCTACACAGGATTTCTGGAGTTGGGAGGACGAATTGGAAGGAAATGGACCTTGGGATCAACCTGGAGAATATCGCCTCCCTCGTGAAGAGCTGGAGGCAGCGAAAGCCGAGAGGAGGCGATATGAGGAGGCAGCACGGAGACAAGGCTGGAAACCCGTGAGTACAACCCAAAAATTTCTTGGGGGGGGCCTTAAAGGGAGTGTGGCGAAGTCAGGTAGGAAACCTGCGCCTACTCCTTGTACTTACCGTGGAGAGCGAGAGTACGGGCAGACACCGTGTTACGCAGTAGAGCGCACGGTGTCTCCTGTACGCGTGCATAGCCCGGTTCGGTACATTTCAGCTCCACGTATCGGCCGGGCTAGACTGAGCGTTGAGCCGAATGTCATGAAGCCGGCCCAACGCATCTGGTCACCAGTGCGTCTCCTCGGGCCGGCGTACATGGCACCAGCCTTACGCATGGTGTCCCCGGTTCGCCTACATAGGCCGGTGCGGGTTATTCCACCTCCCCGCACTGGTCAGGCGACGGGGAGCATACAACCAGGTAGGGTTGGGCAGGCTCGGCGTTCAAGGGAGCCAGTACGCCTGCACGGTCCGGTATTTCCGGCGCCACCTCCCCGCCCCAATCCAGTACCACCAGTGCCTCCTCCACGCACTAGCTATATGGTGCGTGTCTCCAGCCCTTTACCACCAGTGTCTAAACCACGCACCAAGCCTCCTGTGTGTCCCCAGAGTCCTGTGCGTCCTGTTGCTGCTCCCCGCACTAGCCCTAAGATGCGTGTCCCCAGCCCGGTGCCACCAGTCCCGGCACCACGCACCAGGCCTACAGTGCGCCTCAGCCGGCAGGAGTCTGCCGTCTGCACAGCGATGACTGAACTGCCCGTCTGCCAAGCGCCATCTGAGCCATCCGTCTCCCCAGCGCCATCTGAGCCATCCGTCTCCCCAGCGCCATCTGAGCCATCCGTCTGCCATGAGCCTGCAAAGCCGCCCGTCTGCCATGAGCCTGCAAAGCCGCCCGTCTGCCATGAGCCCACTGAGCCGTCCGCCAGACAGGAGCCGCTAGAGCCGCCAGCCAGACAGGAGCCGCCAGAGCCGTCCGTCAGACAGGATCTGCCAGAGCCGCCAACCAGACAGGATCTGCCAGAGCCGCCAACCAGACAGGATCTGCCAGAGCCGCCAACCAGACAGGATCTGCCAGAGCCGCCAACCAGACAGGATCTGCCAGAGCCGCCAACCAGACAGGAGCAGCCAGATCAGTCAGTCAGTCATGAGCAGCCAGATCCGTCAGCCAGCCATGAGCAGCCAGATCCGTCAGCTAGCCATGAGCAGCCAGATCCGTCAGCTAGCCATGAGCAGCCAGATCCGTCAGCTAGCCATGAGCAGCCAGATCCGTCAGCTAGCCATGAGCAGCCAGATCCGTCAGCTAGCCATGAGCAGCCAGATCCGTCAGCTAGCCATGAGCAGCCAGATCCGTCAGCTAGCCATGAGCAGCCAGATCCGTCAGCTAGCCATGAGCAGCCAGATCCGTCAGCTAGCCATGAGCAGCCAGATCCGTCAGCCAGCCATGAGCAGCCAGATCCGTCAGCCAGCCATGAGCAGCCAGATCAGTCAGCCAGCCATGAGCAGCCAGATCAGTCAGCCAGCCATGAGCAGCCAGATCCGTTAGCCAGCCATGAGCAGCCAGATCTGTCAGCCAGCCATGGGCCGTCCCTCAGTCCGGAGCTGCAGTCCCTCAGTCCGGAGCTGCAGTCCCTCAGTCCGGAGCTGCCATTCCTCAGTCCGGAGCTGCCATTCCTCAGTCCGGAGCTGCCATTCCTCAGTCCGGAGCTGCCCCTTACCCTGGTGCTGCCCCTTACCCTGGTGCTGCCCCTTACCCTGGTGCTGCCCCTTACCCTGGTGCTGCCCCTTACCCTGGTACTGCCCCTGACCCTGGTACTGCCCCTGACCCTGGTACTGGCCCTTAGTCCGGAGCTGTCCCTTAATGCAATGGGATTAATGTGGAGAGGGGTCATTTTGAAGAAGCTAAGGAGGTGGTTAGGGACTGTGGTGAAGTGGGGACCACGACCAGAGCCGGAGCCGCCACCGTGGAGGGAAGCCCACCCAGACCCTCCCCTAGACTGTGTATGGTGCGCCCGGAGTTCGCGCCTCAAGGGGGGGGGTTATGTCACGCCCTGGCCTTAGTATTCTTTGTTTTCTTTATTATTTTAGTTAGGTCAGGGTGTGACATGGGGAATGTTTATGTTTTGTTAGTTTTGGGTGTTTATATGGTAAAGGGGTTATGGGGTGTAGTATATGGGTTTGTGTTGAGTGTAGATGTCTAGCGTTGTCTATGTATGTTTAGTTGTCTAGGAGAGTCTATGGTTACCTGAATGAGTTCCCAATTAGAGACAGCTGATTTCGGTTGTCTCTGATTGGGAGCCTTATTTAGGGTAGCCATAGGCTCTCATTGGTTGTGAGTAATTGTCTATGTAGAACGTTTGTAGCCTGTATGTATGTGCACAACGTTTGTAGCTTCACGGTCGTTTTGTTGTTTTGTTCGTTTTGTTAAAGTGTTTCGTGTTTATTTTTGTCATCTTTTAAAATAAAAGAAGATGGCTTATTTTCCAACTGCTGCGTTTTGGTCCGTCAATCCCCCACACGATCGTGACATCTGTAGTGACTTCTTAGTCGAGCCCCAATTTTCCCTTTGTCTAACAAGCCGCCATGCCGGTTCAGCCCACTAGGGCATATTTCTCCCATCATTTCATGTAACCATTTTAAGTTTGTTTGTTTGTTTTTGCATTTCTGTGAATTACTTAGTTAGTAATAAATAAATGATTTAAGACAATTGATGAATGGATGACTCATAGTGAAGACTAGGTTTGTGCCGATAACCAACAATTTACGACGTTTGGAATGAGACTAGCGTGAGGTAAAGTAAATAATTAATTAATTCGAAGACTAATTGATCAGATAAAATATTTGAAAAGTTATTTTAGGAAATGATAACTTTGTAATCCGAATATTTGTCCTTGGTGCCCCAAATTCCTAGTTAATTAGTTATGTTATTATTTAGTTGATCGCGTAATAACTAATTACAGAGAATCTTTGATAAAAACTATAAGTCTTCAATTTAATGACAGTAAAGACACGACAGCGGTGTCAGGAAAACAACCTTTCACTCAACGTCAACAAAACAATGGAGATGATCGTGGACTTCAGGAAACAGAGGGAGCACCCCCTATCCACATCAAAGGGACAGCAGTGGAGAAGGTGGAACATTTAAAGTTCCTGGGGGTACACATCACAGACAAACTGAAATTGTCCACCCACACATACAATGTGGTGAAGAAGGTGCATCAGCGCCCATAACCCTGACAAAACTTTCAGATACATCCTGTCGGGCTGTATCACAACCTGGTACTGCAACTGCACCGCCCTCAACCGCAAGGCTCTCCAGAGGGTTGTGTGGTCTGCACAACGCATCACCAGGGGAAAACTACCTGCCCTCCATGAAACCTATAGCACCCAATGTCACAGGAAAGCCAAAAAGATCATCAAGGACAATAACCACCATAGCCACTGCCTGTTCACACCACGATCATCCAGAAGGCAAGGTCAGTACAGGTGCATCAAAGCTGGGACCAAGAGACAGATGTCTTTCAATCTCAAGGCCATCAGACTGCTAAACAGGAATCACTAACTCAGAGAGGCTGCTGCCTACATTGAGACCGGATCATTAGTCACTTTAACTTCTCTAGGGTATGTAGGTTACATTGCAACACGTGCCATTGGAACACAGAAGTGATGGTTGCTGATAATGGACCTCTGTAAGCCTATGTAGATATTCCATTTAAAAAATCTGCCGATTCCAGCTGCAATAGTCATTTACAACATTAACAATGTCCACACTGCATTTCTGATCAATTTGATGTTTTTTTTAATGGGCAAAGAATTTGCTCTTCTTTCAAAAACAAGGACATTTCTAAGTGACCCCAAACTTTGGAACGGTAGTGTATTATTAACCCTGTTTATCACAAGCGTAGCAGGCTGTGAATTCTGCAAACAACGTTTCTAGGATGGGCTATTATCAGGAAAATATATATTGGTCATATTGGTCATGGCTCCCGAGTGGGGCACAATGGGATTGCCTTGCAGTCCTCTGAGCATGCCACCCATAACACACACAGGGACTCGGCACTCCTGAGCGCATCCCTGACTTGGCTCGACGTCTGGTATTCCATCAGCTCAGTTTGAATTGTGGCCTCATCCAGCGAGGTTATAGTTTTCTTAGCAAGGGAGGGGTATTCTCCACCTGGGCGGACTGTGAGAGGATCACGTACAAACGCAATGATATCCTTGGGCATGCTGTAGTCTTCAAATCTGGTGGATAAATTGTCCCTCAGCTGCTTGATGAAATCTTTCATCACCTCTGTGACAATGCTGCGGCCTGGTCCAAATCGAACAACTCAAGCTTCCTAGTAAAGGCCTCAAATTTCTCCACCATGTCCAATACTGTCCCTCTTCCTTGTAACTGCAGATTTAACCCGTTTAAGTTACAGAATATGTCAGCAAAAAAAGCTGTGTGTGCAGCTTGCAGTTAACGATTCAATGTTTCTGCGTCAGGCCTCGATATGGGGCGACAATACCACTGAAAGTTCTATGCTCATATTTACATCTGAGATTGAATTACTTGCAAACAGCGATATTTTCATTGCAAATAAGACACACTGGCTTGGCAATGGGAAAAGATGGAGAGATTAACATATATCTTTCTGTACATTATTCTCTAAAACTTCTTGATACTTTTTGAGAGCGCCATTTTATCTAGCTATCAAGCAAATTATTCTGAACAAGTGTTGACTTTAAAACAAGTAGTGTATCCTACAGTAGGCTACGTACTGTAGACCTGTTTTCACCCACCAATCACAGCACAAAGAAATAAACAAAAAAAACAATAATTGAATAGAGACATTGTCACGCCCTGATCTGTTTCACCTTTCCTTGTGATTGTCTCCACCCCCCTCCAGGTGTCACCCATCTTCCCCATTATCCGTTGTGAATTTATACCTGTGTTCTCTGTTCGTCTTTTCTTGTCAAGCTTACCCGCGTGTTTTCCGATTTCCTGTTCTTCCTAGTCTGTGGTTTTTCCTAATCCTCCCTGTTTTGATCTCTTGTCTGCCCTGACACTAAGCCTGCCTGACCATTCTGCCTGCCCCTGACCCTGAGCCTGCCTGCCGACCTGTACCCTTTCCCCATCTCTGGATTATTGACCCCTTCCTGCCTTGACCTGTCTCTTGCCTGCCGCTTGGACTATTAAACCATTGTTTATTCAACGTGTCTGCATCTGGGTCCTATCTGAAACCTGATAGACATAGTAATTTTATGAGAGCAATCAGATCAAAATCATCATCTTATTGTCACTGAATTATGCACTAAGCATATGTGTTCTGGCCCGCCGACTATTGGCTCAGAAAAAACTTGGCCCGAGGCCAAATCTAGTTGACGAACCCTGATATATAATATGTCTTACAGAGCCTTCCATAAATCCACTCAAGTTTCTCAACTATCTTCTGATGGTGATTAGGGTGTGGAAATGGTAATGTTGTACAGCGCCATATAATCCAAACGGAGTAACAATGTCTCACCCCGTGTTAAAGAATGGCCTTTATCTCACTCACTTTAGGTTATTTGAAATCAAAATAATCTCCAAAATATTGTAATTTTTTTTTTTTAAACAAAGCGATTATTATTTAATTTAGAATGATTTAAAAGCCCCTTAGATATTCTCACAGATCAGATTTGCCCTAACGAAAAATGCCCCTTAATTAATTTAGAATCCTCTAAATGTAATTATTGGAGGAGAGTCACATCATTGAATTTCATTTTTTAGATATACTGTAGGTCTACTGTAGGCAACATGAGTCTCACTAGTCTTGAGTAATGTGCTGTTAAAAGTGGTGTAGGTCTTATTTATATAAAAAGCATATTGAAGTTAGAATTAATAGGATTTGAAACAATAGCCTACCAGTGTATGGTTAACTATTTTAGCACCATTTCACGCAGTTCTGAGACAAGCATGGGGACTGGTCTTGATAAATCAATGAGATTTTTATTTTCTCTGAATCTCCATTTTGGGTATTGGTTAGACAACAATTAGGGTGTGGAAATGTTATGCTCTTAGTATTGTAGCCTACTCCCGACCGTCATGTTGTACAGTGCCATATTTTCCATTCCATCCTTACGGAAACCCTGAGGGTTTAGTTTATAATTTTTCTTGGAATAGAAACAACATAATATTAATCCAATTAATTATGCTAAATTTATTAAGATCAATCCCATATATTATGTTCTTACAAAAAAAGGTTTTAAATTCTCTAGTACAGCCAATATTGAAAGCTATCAAATGCTACTTAATGATGCCCTCTGGTGGTCAAACGAGCACTAACTAGCATTAATGGTAACAATGGCTGACAATTAAATAACGTGCTATAGAATTCCGCGGCAGCCAGCAAAGGGGGGTTGCAGTATGACATAACTTTTAAAGGAAGAACCACTGTAAGCAACAAAACATTCACCGCCCATTTTCCCAAAAGTGAGGTTACAAGTTTATCAACTTTCAAAGCAGAATTACTTTCCCATTGTTCCTCAAATGCAGTGTATGATATACCATTTAGTAGCTCTGTGTCTCTGTTTACATTTAATGTAAAAACACAATTTCAAATTTTGCTACATAAGACGGAATCAAGGAAGTCGGTCACATATAACTAACCTGTCATTCAAGCAAACTACCTTTGTATGTAATGAGGGAGCTCAAATAATATGGTAATTTAGTTGCTGAATTTGGCATATGCCTTTATCGAAAGCAACAAAAAAAAAACTGTCAAGGTTGACAAATATTCTGTTTATTTGGCACATTAGGGATTCATAAAACATGCTTTTTTCCAGAGCAACATACAGAACTATCAGCATGAGACACACATATACATGAACCATGTAGAAATCAAATGTAAGTGTGTGTGTGTGTGTGTGTGTGTGTGTGTGTGTGTGTGTGTGTGTGTGTGTGTGTGTGTGTGTGTGTGTGTGTGTGTGTGTGTGTGTGTGTGTGTGTAGGTGTGGGGCAATAGAGGGACACAGCACCACAGGAGAACTGACCTCTCTGTACACATACTCCATCAGGAGGACTAGCCAGGCAGGAAATGCTGAACAAGCAGCTATAGTAATAGAGTTGAGGGCGAGGAAATTGCATTATTGCTTCTGGTTTCCTCATTAGATTTCTCTCTCTCTCTCTCCATATCTATTGAAACAGCGGAGAAACACCATCTCATACCAGCTCTGCTTTTGATCCCAGCTCCTCAAGATTCTTTGTGAAACAGAGATATCCTCCACAACCAGACATTGATATTGCACTCAAACACAGTATTGGCAACAAAAGAGGGGACAGGTAAGATAAACCGACAGTGATAAATATGGCCTTAAAAAGCCAGAAAAATAAATAGTCTAAAGAAATGACAAACGGTTTCACATAGTCTAACTTTTTCAACGTTGCCTCAAAATTATGAAAGAGCGGTTGAAATATTAACTGGGCCCGCTCGCGGCTGTGGCAAGTCGCTGTCCATGGTGCTGATCTTAGCATTCCCACTTGTAGATCACTTTATCTAGTCGTTCCAGCGGCACAGTATGCCTTGTGGCGCATTAGCGCTCTGACCCCGTCCATAGGGAAAATGTTGTCTGTCCCAACAAGCACGCTGCTGAGCCCTGAAGTCTCAAGAGATGGCCATGAATCACCCGTGTAGACGGAGATCTATCTCCTGTGTATCTCTCCCGAGCTATTGATGCAGGCAACCATGCGCGCTTGCCTGCAGAGCCAGCCTCCCTGTCAGGCAGCGTGCGAGACTGGAAATCGGTGAGTGTGTGAGGACGTATAGGAGAAAGCTGCAGCAGTAACAATAGCACATCCCGTTGCCATAGTGGCGGGTCATGCAGACCCGGGCTGATTTTTAAACAGGTGCCTCAGGGGGAATTATGATTGTCAGAGTGTGTTGTCAACATAAAATGAAATACGCTTTGAGGAACAGCATCACTTGAAGACGGTCTCGCAACCATGCAAACATTGACTGACAAGACACTAGCTATTTAGGCCTATATATGTTATCAAATGATGGTAGGCAACCTTTTTAATGCCCCGTGAGTGATTGAGCCCCGACTCCCGGGCAATGTTTACATTTACTGCGGAGGACATGTTGGGGGGGGGGTGGCAGTAGTTTAAAAGGGCATAGAGATAGTGAAGCCCCCTGGGATATAGTGCCTGTGTAGGAGTAGGTTACTAGACTACCTTAAAACCACTGACGCTCATTATTTCTCTGATGGGAATTTTAAAATGAGCTCATCTAATAGGCCTAATACGTACTTCAAAACAGAAGTTAACTGCAAGTCAAGCAACAATTTTTTTATCAATTGAATGTAGACACGAATATAATCCGAAATATTTTATTAAAATATGCAAATTAGGCAAATTATCAATTGAATGTAGACACGAATATAATCCGAAATATTTTATTAAAATATGCAAATTAGTCATTTTTTCAAGAAAATGTTATCTAGGATACAGTTTTTACAATATATCAACAATTCCCTCTGGGCAAGTCTGTAGAATATATCTAAGAAAAAACACAATTTGGTGAATGCAGATGATTCTGAAGCTGGGAAAAGAGTTGGCGTGTGGGAAGAGTCTGACTTTAGGGAAATGGAAGTTGGAAGACTACCAAATGCCAAATGACTATTTAGACCCAATCACCATCTCTTCAAAGTAAGTTACTAAATATAGTCCAGTTTGAAACATTCTCTATGAAATTGGCTTTTTTACATTATGTGTAAATCAATGTAGTAAGCTTTCAAATGGTAGATGTATCTCCATTTTAAAGTGGTTAAAATTAATTCCAAAAAATGTATTCAGGTAGTATGATAAACATAATAAAATGTTTGAGTTTTTGAAATCTTTTTTTGTTGTTGTATATAACCAGTACCAGTGAAAAGCTTGGACACCCCTACTCATTCAAGGGGTTTTATTTATTTGTACCATTTTTTTTACATTGTAGAATAAAAGTGAAGACATCAAAACTATTAAATAACACATATGGAATAATGTATTAAGCAAAAAAGTGTTAAACAAGTCTAAATACACTGCTCAACAAAAATAAAGGGAACACTTAAACAACACAATGTAACTCCAAGTCAATCACACTTCTGTGAAATCAAACTGTCCACTTAGGAAGCAACACTGATTGACAATACATTTCACATTCTGTTGTGCAAATGGAATAAGGGGTGGTCTGTGCACATTTGTGGCCTGCTGGAGGTCATTTTGCAGGGCTCTGGCAGTGCACCTCCTTGCACAAAGGCGGAGGTAGCGGTCCTGCTGCTGGGTTGTTGCCCTCCTACGGCCTCCTCCACGTCTCCTGATGTACTGGCCTGTCTCCTGGTAGCGCCTCCATGCTCTGGACACTACGCTGACAGACACAGCAAACCTTTTTGCCACAGTTCGCATTGATGTGCCATCCTGGATGAACTGCACTACCTGAGCCACTTGTGTGGGTTGTAGACTCCATCTCATGCTACCACTAGAGTGAGAGCACCGCCAGCATTCAAAAGTGACCAAAACATCAGCCAGGAAGCATAGGAACTGAGAAGTGGTCTGTGGTCACCACCTGCAGAATCACTCCCTTTTTGGGGGTGTCTTGCTAATTGCCTATAATTTCCACCTTTTGTCTATTCCATTTGCACAACAGCATGTGAAATGTATTGTCAATCAGTGTTACTTCCTAAGTGGACAGTTTGATTTCACAGAAGTGTGATTGACTTGGAGTTACATTGTGTTGTTTAAGTGTTCCCTTTATTTTTTTGAGCAGTGTATATATTATATTGGAGATTCTTCAAAGTAGTCACCCTTTTTCTTGATGACAGCTTTGCACACTCTTATTGAAAATGCATAACATTTGTAAGTTCTCTCAAATAGGTACATGAACTGAAGGAGGTGATCTACATCAATGAGAAACTCAAAGAAATCCGACACACCCTGGTGGACGACAACAAATACAGGGAAGCTGTGGTGGCTGATGTGATGACTTTCTGGCTCAATAAACCCCAAGAGACGAGGGACATTAACCAAACCTTGCGGTCAAGCAAACACCCATATTCCCTGAATGGTCTGTATAAGTGCCCTTACCCTGAGAAACAGAGAGTGTTGGTGGGAATAACATGAGATGAATGGTTGGGTTCCCTTATTTTGCTAACTCTGTCATAGGCCTACCTGTTTAATCCAAATAGTCCATATCTATATGAAACAGCTTGAGGCAGAGCACCAAATCAAATCAAATCAAACATTATATGGCTACTATTGTAGGATATTGGTTAGGCTTATAGTACCAGGGATGTATGAGATTCCGTCACTCGACAGGGAAAGGTTTAATTTAGAGAAAGGAAGCTTAATCCTTTTATTGGTCATAATTGTCTTTCATACAATTCAATGAAACTGTAGGCTAAATGAACACAGCAACTAGGCGACCAACAGCTCCAGAACCATTGCTTGTAATAGCTATCCATTGCTTTGGGGTTCCCCTTAAGGCCAGGCACCACAGGCTGAAATGACATTTTTGTATCTACCTATCAATTTTGAGATTTGTTGGTATTTTGGACCAGTATCTGTCAAAAGTTTGGACACACCTACTCTTTCAAGGGTTTTTCTTTATTTGTACTATTTTCTACATTGTGGAATAATAGCGAAGACATCAAAACTATGAAATAACACATATGGAATCATGTAGTGTACGCACTATACACAAGCGTACACATGGATTGTGTACTGTATGTATGTGGTAGAGGTGGAGTAGGGGCCTGAAGGCACAGGGTCTGTGAATGTATTGTAATGTTTTTAAAATTGTATAAACTGCCTTAATTTTGCTGGACCCCAGGGAGAGTAGCTGCTGCCTTTGCAGCAGCTAATGGGGATCCATAATAAATACAAATACAAAATGTAGTAACCAAAAAAGTGTTAAACAAATCAAAATAGGGAAAGGGGGATACCCAGTCATTTGTACAACTGAATGCCTTCAACTCAAATGTGTCTTTCACATTTAACCCAAATATATTTTATTGTAGCGTGTGCTCATTATGGCGCACACACCTGTCACCATCGTTACGCGCACCTGCGTGTTGTCAGACTCACCTGGACTCCATCACTTCCCTGATTACCTTCCCTATATATGTCACTCCCTTTGGTTCCATCCCCAGGCATCATTGATTCTGTGTCATGTCTGTGTGTTTTCTTTGTTTCTTGTTTTGTATTATTTCCGTTTATTTATTAAAACACGCACTCCCTGAACTTTCTTCCCCACTTTCAGAGCACGTCGTTACGTCTATATTATAGATTTTTCAAAGTAGCCTCCCTTTGCCTTGATGACAGCTTTGCACACTCTTGGCATTCTCTCAACCAGCTTCACTTGGAATGCTTTTCCAACAGTCTTGAAGGAGTTCCCACATATGCTTAGCACTTGTTGGCTGTTTTTCCTTCACTCTGTGGTCCAACTCATCCCAAACCATCATAATTAGGCTAAAGTCAGCTGATTGTGTAGGCCAGGTCATCTGATGCAGCACTCCATCACTCTCATTGGAGGTGTGTTGGTTCATTGTCCTGTTGAAAAACAAATGATAATCCCACTAAGCCCAAACCAGATGGGATGGCGTATCCCTGCAGAATGTTGTGGTAGCTATGCTGGTTAAATTAAGTGTGCCTTGATTTCTAAATAAATCAGACAGTGTCACCTGCAAAGCACCCCTACACAATCACACCTCCTCCTCCATGCTTCATGGTGGGAACCACACATGAGGAGATCGTCGGTTCACTTACTCTGCGTCTCACAAAGACATGGCAGTTGGAAGCATACATCTCAAATTTGGACTCAACAGACCAAAGGACAGATTTCCACCGGTCTAATGTCCATTGCTCATGTTTCTTGGCCCAAGCAAGTCACTTCTTATCATTGGTGTCCTTAAGTTGTGGTTTCTTTGCAGCAATTCAACAACGAAGGCCTGATTCTCGCAGTTTCTGAACAGTGGACGTTGAGATGTGTATGTTACTTGAACTAAGTGAAGCATTTACAGTTGAAGTTGGAAGTTTAACTGTAAATGCCTTCTAGGCAGAGTCCCTCTGTCCAGTGTCTGTTCTTTTTCCCATCTTAATCTTTTTTTTTTATTGGCCAGTTAGAGATATGGCTTTTTCTTTGCAACTCTGCCTAGAAGGCTAGTCAGAGTATCTAGTTTGAGAAACAAATGTACTTGTCCTCTTGCTCAGTTATGCACCGGGCCTCCCACTCCTCTTTCTATTCTGGTTAGTGCCAGTTTGCACTGTTCTGTGGAGGGAGTAGTACACAGCGTTGTACGAGA
This sequence comes from Salvelinus fontinalis, assembly GCF_029448725.1. Taxonomy (NCBI): domain Eukaryota; kingdom Metazoa; phylum Chordata; class Actinopteri; order Salmoniformes; family Salmonidae; genus Salvelinus; species Salvelinus fontinalis. The sequence continues at coordinate 3,290,397 of NC_074691.1, read as the reverse complement.
TCTTCAGTTTCTTGGCAATTTCTCACATGGAATAGCCTGCATTTCTCAGAACAAGAATAGACTGATGAGTTTCAGAAGAAAGTTGATTGTTTCTGGCCATTTTGAGCCTGTAATCAAACCCATAATGCTGATGCTCCAGATACTCAACTAGTCTAAAGAAGGCCAGTTTTATTGCTTCTTTAATCAGACCAACAGTTTTCAGCTGTGCTAACATAATTCCAAAAGGGTTTTCTAATGATCATTTAGCTTTTTATAATGATAAACTTGGATTAGCTAACACAACGTTACATTGGAACAGGAGTGAGAATATTCCATAAAAAATCCGCCGTATCCAGCTACAATTGTCTACACTGTATTTCTGATCAATTCGATGTTATTTTAAAGGACAAACAAATGCTTTTCTTTCAAAAACAAGGACATTTCTAAGTGACCCAAACTTTTGAACGGTAGTGTATATAAAGAGCAAACAGGACCATTCCCTGAACCATTTAATGCTATGAATAGATAGCCTACACTGTAATGGAAAGCAGCAATTTATTCAGTTATTTGAGTTATTACTAAAAGTAAAAAAGAACTCAAACGTTGCACAGCATCATATTGCAAATGATGGTGCATTGTGGGAAAATGTCTGTATTTCGAATGGTACTGTAATTCCACCCCACAGAATACAGTACCATATACTGTATCTTTTTGATTGCCAAAAAACCTTTGACAACTAGTTGGTAAATGGAATTGTTGTTTATGTCTCATTGCATATTTTGAGACGTGCCTTGTGAGAGGACACAGTTGTTGCACCCACGAGTTGGAATGCTATACCAATTTAACTTGCATGTGGTTATAGAGCCCTAATCATTTTAAATGGATTGGGAACCGATTAGAGTGGCCACTAGTCTTAAACCTTAAATTGTTGAGCATTTTTCGATGTTCTTTTGGTCTGTTTTGCCCTGCCAGTTTGGAAGCCTTTGTTAAGGCCTCTAGAAGTGCAAGTGATATAGAACACCAAATATTCATCAAAATGCTGTAATGTGTAAACAGTTAGCAGCCAATCTGCTTGCACAAACCCCTTGTAATTACAGTACAATACTGAGAAATACAAACCCATCGCCTCAATGAAATATAATTAATCCCGATAACAGTAGCATTTACTTCTTTTTTTTTACAGTATAATACAGGTTTACAGGCTTGATACCATATTCACCGAACTGCCTGTAAATTACTGTCATATTCTATGTAACCCCCTGAGTTCACAAATACTTGTCTCCTCTACAAACAACACGTATCTTACCAAATCTTAAAACGTGTGGCATCCCGCGAGAGTATCCAAGAAACAGCAGCAGGAGCAGGAGCAGCAGCCTGAGGTTGAACCTGAAAACGAGACTAGTTATCAGCAGGGAGGTAATCTTCATGTTGTTTGTAAAATGCACAGTGGTGATCCCCCGTACGCGTTTGAGTCCCCCGGAATTCGGTTTACAGTCTGTTCGGCGGGGTGACGGCAGCCCAGTCGCAGGATCACGGCATGGTCACTCGAGCTTCCCCTAAACCCATTAGCAGTCCCGGCCTGATTCCCGACTTGACTAAGCCAAGAAACTCTCCTCCGGTTCACGAGACGGCGGGACATCCATGTCGGGCGGTACAAATCCGGTGGGGGCTCATACATGGGCTGGCGCCTGGCTCAGGTGAGACACGAGGAGTCGGATGTCCACACGGGAGGTATGTCTGTAGAGGAGCAGGAGAGCGCCAAGCAGAGCAGAATCGCGATAGCAGCCTATGAGGCACTTTGGGTTGCATACGCTCCCATTCTACTGCACTGCTGCACAGCCTCTGACGTTGAGCCAAGGTTAGTTCGAGCGCGCGATCCAGATAGAGAGAGCCTACAGAAGAGGAAGGGTGTGAGAGAGAGAGAGAGAGAGAGAGAGAGAGAGAGAGAGAGAGAGAGAGAGAGAGAGAGAGAGAGAGAGAGAGAGAGAGAGAGAGAGAGAGAGAGAGAGAGAGAGAGAGAGAGAGAGAGAGAGAGAGAGAGAGAGAGAGAGAGAGAGAGAGAGAGAGAGAGAGAGAGAGAGAGAGAGAGAGAGAGAGAGAGAGAGAGAGAGAGAGAGAGAATGTGTGTGCGTGTGAAAGAGAGATTATGTCACAGGTGCCACAGATCCCTATCTGCATCCCAAAGGAGCTGCTATTTTACCACAGCATGTTTTCTTCGGATAATTTCATCCACCCACCCGTCGTAATTATGTAACGCCTGTGCTGCGCGTTTTTACATCGCTCTGCAAGTAGCCGCACAAACCCGAAACCGTTCCACCAGATCTTAAACAGTGTATTGATGTGACTGCGAGACATTGCTGGTGGATTTTGCGGCTCCGCAACAGTTTACCCATTCATAAAAGTAATTGCATTGCTGTGTTATAGCCTATTCATATGCTGGAGAGTAACAGTTCCACATACACCATTACGTTTTACAATGAGTACCCTCATTTCACTCACAGATTGTCCCAATTTGCGACAAAATCAATTGGTTATGTCTATTCTTTCTCATCAGTAACTGAAAGTGGTGATATTGAATAATAAACATGATACTTTAAAAAAAACAAGCATTTGAGCATTGTTGTTTGAGGAGAAGTGGAGAAAAACGCAAGCGGCCCCTTGACTAGTCATTTCAGCTCCACTCGCTGTCCCTCTGCGAATTTCAGCACCGTGGACAGCGCCGGACTGAACCAGGTTTGGTGGCGGGCTCTGTAACAAGGTCAATCCGACGTCTACATTGGCAATGCAGCATTTACGGTGACATGGCCTCCGCAGAAGTCAGGACATTCATACTTCTTGATAATTGTATATTTCATTGTACAAACTTGAGAGGGGGAAGACTTGAGAGAATTGTGAGAGTTGAAATTGGCAGAGAAGAGCAAATCCATAACACAGCTATCGACATTAAGTGCTCGGGGGCACGAATATTTAACCAATATGCAAATAACTTCACTAAAAGACTTAAAAGCCTTCGCTCCATGTGTATTAACCATGTCGCAACCGACTCCAGCAATAGAAAGCCAAAGCCTTACGCACTAACTGCAAATGAGAGATATATCCCTGACAACCGATTACAATCTGTGTAGATATAGAAACACAAAGTGGTTTACTGTGTATTTCAAGTAGCACGTTTCTATGTGAGTACACTCCAACAACTGCAGTTCAAACGGTTGCAATCGGCACGGAGTGTACACGCAAAGGTTTTGTCGAATTGTACAGTGTGCCCACTATCAGCTCCGGGAACCTGCAAGTATAGATTCAGATTCAGCCGGGTTTGATGATGAGCCGCGGAAAGTACAACAAATAAGCCCTGCTACGAACGGGTGGAGTGGCGATGAGAAGGATCTAATCTTCAGCACCGAATGGATGGATATATGAAATAATTTTTGGGATCCTTCCCTAACCCCCACCACTCCACCATAGCCCCAACCCACGGGTTAAACAGTGTTATTGTATGTGGTATCAAGTGTGAAGAAGTGAATGACTGGCCTGTGTGTGTGTGTGTGAGTGTGAGTGTGAGTGTGAGTGTGAGAGAGAGAGAGAGAGAAAGAGACTACACTGTGTGTGAGAGAGAAAGAGTGCGTGTGCGTGAGTGCGCGTGTTTCCTTGAAACAGAAGCCAAGGTGCAACAAGTGTGGGTTAATCAGATGCAAATATAATTACATCAACCAATCAACCAGCATTTTTTCTTAACCCTTGAGCATTGGGAAAGTCAACGGGTCTCTATTCAAGCATACTCTGAATATATAAACATCTAGATAGCAAAAGATTTTTGCCAAAGACACAGCAGTGTCAATGTCCATACAACACTGGGTTGGGGATGTGCTTTGGGTTGCGTGGGTTCTACAAACAAATACTCCGACTGCAATGTGAGAATATCAAACACAACGAGGCACTCACCATCCCACCATCTGTTCTACTAGCATAATTATGGAGAAAAGCTGGGTTTCGCTAAGCCTGCCGAGCCTTGCACCCAGCGTGAAAGGAATGCTTACTGAGCCGAGGTAAGAAGACATCGACTGATGGAGAGAAAATGATGCCAAATCTGCTACTGGTACATCCCCTCTGGTGAAACAGTGCCCCCTGTCATGTAATGGAGGTACTTCAGGTGTCGTCATAAAACCAGATTTCGAGAACGTCTGTGCAATGGGCATCCATCCAGCTAGTGTAATAGGATTGATGGTGGGGTTAAGGTTGGGGTTATGGTGTTTATGGAGTAGAATTACATGGAGTGTAGCAGAGGACGGTCTTTGAGTTTTAGCCCTGTGGTTTCTAGTAGGGTGAAGTCTGCATGCCTCTGTGTCTTTTGGGATTTTGTACTTCTAGGCCTCCACTATTCCAATATGTCTTTTAGGATTTTCTAGTTTTAAATGCTTTACGGCATACACAAATCATGTTTTTGGGTTGTGTATGTTTTTGGGTTGTGTAGTTCTAATCGTTTGAGGGCCTAGATAAACCCAGTGTATTTAGGATTTTGTAGTTCTGATGACTGTACATAAATCCAGGCATGGCTGTAGCTTTAGAAGAGGGGTTCAATGAGGTCTGTTTGTACAAATCCACTTATTAATACTGTAATATTGGAGTGGCTCTATTGTGACTGGGCCAATTACAACTGTGAGTTTAAAACAGTTTCCATAATGTGTTTTGGAGGGTTTTTAGCCTATGGTACGCTAAGGGAAAGATAACATGCATGGAAAGCCTTCCTCTCTCTCTCTCCCTTTCTCTCTCTCTCTCCCCCCCTCTCTCTCTCTCTCCCCCCTATCTCTCTCTCTCTCCCCCCCTCTCTCTCTCTCCCCCCTATCTCTCTCTCTCTCCCTCTCTCTCTCCCCCTATCTCTCTATCTCTCTCCCTAATAATTCCTCTTTTTCTTTTCTTAAGGGAAAGATAACATGCATGGATAGTCCCCCCCCCCCTCTCTCTCCCCCCTTTCTTTTTCCCTCTCCCTATATCTCTCTCTCCCCAAATTCCTCCATCTCTTTGTCTCTCTCCCTCTCTCTCTCCCCCCCTCTCTCTCTCTCTCTCTCTCGCTCTATGAGCTGGTGGAGACACAGTGATGACAGAGGCAAGAAAACCATGGAAACGGGAGACTGATGCACTGTGAATGGTGAGAAGACCCTGAAAGAGAGCATGCTCATTCACGGGAGCCACACAACATGCTGAATGGGCCCTTCTAGTGCTACTGCTACAGTATTCTGTTTAGTACACATGCTAGAGGTAATGCTAAAGATGGAAATTCAACAGCTTTTCAAATGCTCACGGTTATATTTTTCCTTACACATAACTGAGCAGCTAAATGTTTTTTATTTCACCTTTATTTATATTCTTGCCTCATTTGGCTCAGCCGGCGCACACCCCACGTCCTGCTTCAGCATGTTCGTCAGCATGTTCGTCAATTAAGAACAATTTATTGTTTACATTGTTGACCTGTCAGGGAGCGGGCGTAGCACGTCTAACACACAAATAGGCTAAACAATATCACAGATACAACATTCAAAAATACACATAATGCACAGTCAGTAAGACATTCAGTAAGTGTCACGCCTGCTCCAGCTCCCCCTCTCTGGCGCTTGAGGGCGACAGGCTGCCCTTCATTACGCGTCACCATCACTATGCGCTGCTGCGCAATATTGGACTAACCTGGACTCAATTACTTTGTTGATTACCCCTCTATATCTGTCTGCTCCTCAGTTTATCCCCTGTGTTAGCATTGATGTCGTTATTTTTCCGCTGTTCCGATGCTATTTCTGAGAGGGGAGAGAGACATGCCTGCACACACACACACTCCAAATCATAAGTATACATTCCAGGAATGAGTTGATGACTTACCCTTTCTATTGAATAAAGACACTGAAAGCACCAGGCTAGAGAGAGCCATGGCTCAGCTTCACTGATTGGGAATGACAAGGTCCTAACTCCCAGCATTAGACAGTGGAATCACCTTCCTGGATTGGGACCAAAAGAGGCCAACAACCCAGCCAGGAATCAGCTCCACAAACTGACTGAAAGAGCTCAACACCCAGCCAAGAACCAGCTCCACAAACTGACTGAAAGAGCCCAACACACAGCCAAGAACCAGCTCCACAAACTGATTGAAAGAGCCCAACACCCAGCCAAGAACCAGCTCCACAAACTGACTAAAAGAGCCCAACACACAGCCAAGAACCAGCTCCACAAACTGACTGAAAGAGCCCAACACCCAGCCAAGAAACAGCTCCACAAACTGACTGAAAGAGCCCAACACCCAGCCAAGAACCAGCTCCACAAACTGACTGAAAGAGCCCAACACCCAGCCAAGAACCAGCTCCACAAACTGACTGAAAGAGCCCAACACCCAGCCAAGAGCCAGCTCCAAACAACTGGGAAGGACAGTGTCCCATCACACACAACCCATGATCGTTTTCCCAGGATCAGCTCTCTTGGCTGGAAACGAAACAGCCATCAAACGGGAACATCGACAAACGCGAGCTAGCAAGGGTAATATCACTGTCAGATTGTAAATATCCTGAGATTTTTCCCACTGCCGATCACAACACAAGGTGAGACCCAGATGCAGACACAGGCAGCAGATGGTTTGAGCTCTGGTATTTATTATAATCCAAGGGATAGACAAAAGGCAGGTTGGGGACAGGCAAGTGTTCATAGCCAGGGCAGAGTCCAAACCGGTACAGGGCAGCAGGCAGGCTCGAAGTCAGGGGCAGGCAGAATGGTCAGGCAGGCAGGCTCAGAGTCAGGACTGGCAAGGGTAAAAACCAGGAGGACGAGAAAAGAGCAACTGGTGAAAACCAGGCGCTAAGAGAACAACGCTGGTTGACTTGGCAAACAAGACGAACTGGCACAGACAGACAGAAAACACAGGTATGGGCGACACCTGGAGGGGGGTGGAGACAAGCACATGGACAGGTGAAACAGATCAGGGTGGGACACCGCCCCTTACTTTATAAGCCCAATGTGTTTGTCCCATTCATCTGTCAGCATCCATGCTCTAATAGCTTTTCAGCCCAATATTCCCAGGTAAGCAGAATTCTTCCAAGGTTGTTGTTCTGATAGGCAGAAGAGCTGCTTGACTCATGTTCACATCTAACCGCCACAGCCCAGCATGCTTTACTGCTTGATAGTCAATTTGTAAGGGGTGTTCAAAAGGTGAAGGTGTAGGGCAATAATTTGATTTATCTAGCTGAGTAAAGTAGAGATGGGGGGGGGGGGGGGGGGGGGTGGTTCTTCGAAAGTTGGGCCATACTAATTGTCTTTTTAATGTTTTATGGGGGTTTACAGGTATGTACCATGTTAGAACAGATGGGTGAGAATGGTGCTCATAAAACCTTTGGGATTGACTTCATTGACGGTTCAAAAATCTAGATCGGACCTACAGAAAGACGCGATCAGTACCGTTACTTACAAAATCAGATATTATGGTGGATGTAGCTGGTCTACTTACAATGAGTGACAAAAGAGAGAAGAATGGAAGACAAAGTAGTTTGATTTCATTGCGTCCCCTCTGTTCTGTGTGCCACAATAAGGTCTGTTGAGCCTGGTGCGGCTAGTGTTCTCCTCTCCCCTTCCTCCTCTCCTCCATAAATCACCTTTTTATACAGTCCCTGGGTCTGGGACTGAGGGACTTTCTTCTCTTTCTCTCAGTTGCTCTCCCCCTCTTTGTCTAGCGCACTTTGCTCTACTTCTCAATGAGGACACCTCGCTGTAACAGCGATTTGAGTCCACGTGTGTGTGTGCATGAATGCATAATGTGTCATCTGTCTGTCCTCCCTCCAGCTTTCACTGGTCAAACTCCATTTAAACTCATATCAGAATGCCTTACACTCACCCACGAGTCAAACACAATTTGACTGAGAATGGAACACAAAATATGTTAATTTGACAAAATCTGGATCCCTTCTAGCCGTGACCCGCCGCCCTGGCCTTATCATGACCATTGCATTTGCTTGTGTATTCATTTAGCCTGCATATCTCTGCCCTGTCCCCTTATGGAGCAGTTGTGGAGCTCTTTAGTTATGTTACTTGTAATATTATTTTAGTGCTATCCTGATTTTATATAAATGACTAATAATTCCTCTTTATTGTGTACTTTCAGAAACTACACTCGCATACAGTATTGAACATAACTTGGCAACATCCTAACTGGACCTGTAAATCTTTCAAGCAGGAGATTGACGACAGCTTTTGTATGCTAGAGACATACTGTTTGGGGAGGTGGGCGAGACGTCAATATAATGGAACTCGATTTGATTTGTACGTAAACTGTATGTTCAATTACAAAACCTTGTTCAGTAATCATCTCCCTTGATAGCTGGCGGTGAACTTCGTGACCATTGAGGACAGCAGTGTCGATCAGATGGAAAAAATATCTTCTTATACCACTTGAGTTTTATTTTATTTTTTATTTAAAAAAAAAAATCCCAAGCGCATGCCACAAAGCGGTTCATCGTGTACGCCTTATCCATTTTGTGATTATAGTCAAGCACAGTTTGGTTTGATCTTTCTCGCCCATCGGGTGGTCCACCTTCCCTGTGGCGTTCTCATCTCCTGTAGCGCCAAGGCATAACGATTGGTCTCCTCCACTGTGTCTCCCACCAGCTCCTCTGTCAGAAACCGCTTGATGCACTCTGCCTCAGAAGGAAATGGCAAGGGGCTTTGCACTCCAGACTGGGACTCAAAGCGAACAGCAGGTCCAGGTGGGGTGAAATGTCTTGAGGCCTTCCAGCTACCACAGTCCTCCTGTACTTCACCCACTGTTGGTGTTCCTCCATTATCTCCTTTGAAAGACATTACTAATGTTACAGCTTAGCCCACTAGCTACATTGTCACAAGCCGGCTCATAGCCTGTGACAAAAATGAGGGGACACGAACAACAGGTATAGGCCAATTTAAAAGGGTTCTTTATTATAAACAAACTATTAACTTAAACTAAGAAACAGGAATGAGGTGTGGATGTATCATAATGTAAGGTGTATGTAAAGTGCATGGATGCGTGAATCTGTGTGTGTGAATATGACTGAGTGAAAACTATGCAAAACTACAAAGGAACAAACAAATCATGAGCATACCTGGAGGAGCAGAGAGAGAGAGAGAGAGAGATGATTAGTGAAACAGTTTAAATACTTAGAGCCCAGGTGACTCCAATCACTAACGACCCTCCTCTGCCTGCAGGAGGAACCGCCCCTGCAATGCAGAGGAGGAGCCGTGACAACATACATAAACAACAACACTAAATGGCTCCAAATAAGTATCAGGGGTGATGTAATTGGCTGCCAGTATGGTGATACTGATTTGTCTTCACAGATGGTTTGTTTACATAGCAGATTAGGATAATTAACATGGCAGGTTTGGAGAACTAATGCAGAAGGTTAGGTGAATTAACACAGGCGGTTAAGAGAATGAGGGTTAGCGTTAGGTTTAACTATATTGCTAGTTGTTATCAACTGTTGTCCCCGACGTGAGCACTAGATGGAGATGTTGTAGGCCTAACTCCTCCATCTAGCTACAAAGGTAAAAACGGAAACAAATCCTCTGTGGTGACAAATGATCAGTATCATAACACCGGCACAGGCCACTGTAACGGCGTTCCTCTCTCTCTTCATACGAAGAGGAGGAATAGTGATCGAACCAAGGCGCAGCAGGTTGTGAATACATAATGATTTATTAAATAAACAAAGACGAAAACGAACTATACTGGATATAACTAACAAAATAACAAAACGATGTAGACAGACCTGAACAAACGAACTTACATATACACGAAGCACGCTGACACAGGAACAGACTACATAAACGCACGAACAAACCGAAACAATCCCGTATGGTGTAACATCGACACAGACACAGGAGAACAATCACCCACAAACAAACAGTGAGAACACCCTACCTAAATATGACTCTTAATTAGAGGAGAACGCAAAACACCTGCCTCTAATTAAGAGCCATACCAGGCAACCAAAACCAACATAGAAACAGATAACATAGACTGCCCACCCAAAACACATGCCCTGACCTAAACACATACAAAAACAACATAAAACAGGTCAGGACCGTTACAGAACCCCCCCCTCAAGGTGCGAACTCCGGGCGCACCAGCACAAAGTCCAGGGGAGGGTCTGGGTGGGCAGTTGACCACGGTGGTGGCTCCGGCTCTGGACGCTGTCCCCACACCACCATAGTCACTCCCCGTTTCTGTCTTCCCCTCCCAATGACCACCCTAAAACTCACATCCCCTAAATAAACGGCCAGCACCAGGAGAAGGGGCAGCACCGGGACAAGGGGCAGCACCGGGACAAGGGGCAGCACCGGGACAAGGGGCAGCACCGGGACAAGGGGCAGCACCGGGACAAGGGGCAGCACCGGGACAAGGGGCAGCACCGGGACAAGGGGCAGCACCAGGATAAAGACCAGCACCGGGATAAGGGGCAGCACCGGGACAAGGGGCAACACCGGGACAAGGGGCAGGTCCCGGCTGATATACTCTGGCAGATCCTGGCTGAGGGACTCTGGCAGGTCTATGCAGGCTGACGGCTCTCGACGCTCATGGCGGGCTGACGGCTCTCGACGCTCATGGCGGGCTGACGGCTCTCGACGCTCATGGCGGGCTGACGGCTCTCGACGTTCATGGCGGGCTGACGGCTCTCGACGCTCATGGCGGGCTGACGGCTCTCGACGCTCATGGTGGGCTGACAGCTCTCGACGCTCATGGCTCTCTGACGGCTCTGGCTGCTCATGGCTCGCTGGCGGCTCTGGCAGATCCTGTCTGGTTGGCGGCTCTGGCAGATCCTGTCTGGTTGGCGGCTCTGGCAGATCCTGTCTGGTTGGCGGCTCTGGCAGATCCTGTCTGGCGGGCGGCTCTGGCAGATCCTGTCTGGCGGGCGGCTCTAGCGGCTCCTGTCTGGCGGACGGCTCTGTAGGCTCATGGCAGACGGGCGGCTTTGCAGGCTCATGGCAGACGGGCGGCTTTGCAGGCTCATGGCAGACGGGCGGCTTTGCAGGCTCATGGCAGACGGATGGCTCAGAAGGCGCTGGGGAGACGGATGGCTCAGATGGCGCTGGGGAGACGGATGGCTCTGGCCGGATACGGCGCACTGTAGACCTGGTGCGTGGTGCCGGAACTGGAGGCACCGGGCTAAGGATAAGCACCTTCCTACTAGTGCGGGGAGCAGGGACAGGGCACACTGTATTCTCAAAGCCCACTCTATACCTGATGCGAGGTACCGGCACTGGTGACACCGGGCTGAGGACAAGCACATCAGGATTAGTAGGGGGAGAAGATACAGTGTGTTCAGGGCTCTGGAGACGCACAGGAGGCTTTGTGCGTGGTGCTGGAACTGGAGGCACCGAACTGGATACACGCACTACAGAGAGAGTGCGTGGAGGAGGAACTGGGCTCAGGAGACGCACTGGTAGCCTAGTGCGTAGTGTAGGCACTGTAGGTACTAGGCTGGGGCGGGGAGGTGGCGCCGGAAATACCGGACCGTGGAGGCGTACTGGCACTCTTGAGCATTGAGCCTGCCCAACCTTACCTGGTTGAATGCTCCCGGTCGCCCGACCAGTGCGGGGAGGTGGAATAACCCGCACCGGCCTATGTAGGCGAACCGGGGAAACCATGCGTAAGGCCGGTGCCATGTATGCCGGCCCGAGGAGACGCACTGGAGACCAGACGCGTTGAGCCGGCCTCATGACACCTGGCTCAATACCCAATCTAGCCCTACCAGTGCGGGGAGGTGGAATAACCCGCACTGGGCTATGCACTCGTACAGGAGACACTGTGCGCTCTACTGCGTAACACGGCGCCTGCCCGTACTCCCGCTCTCCACGGCAAGCCTGGGAAGTGGGCGCAGGTCTCCTACCTGCCCTAGGCCCACTACCTCTTAGCCCCCCCCCCAAGAAATTTTTGGGAATTACTTACGGGCTTTTTGGGCTTCCGTGCCAGACGCGTTCCCTCATAGCTCCGGTTCCTCTCTCCGGTAGCCTCTGCTCTCCTCAGTGCCTCCTGCTGTTCCCATGGGAGGCGATCCCTACCAGCCAGGATCTCCTCCCATGTGTAGCAACCCTTTCCGTCCAATATCGTCCCATGTCCATTGCTCCTTCTTTTCCTGTCCCTTACTCCATTTACTCCGCTGCTTGGCTCTGGAATGGTGGGTGATTCTGTAACGGCATTCCTCTCTCTCTTCATACGAAGAGGAGGAATAGTGATCGAACCAAGGCGCAGCAGGTTGTGAATACATAATGATTTATTAAATAAACAAAATAGACAAAGACGAAAACGAACTATACTGGATATAACTAACAAAATAACAAAACGATGTAGACAGACCTGAACAAACGAACTTACATATACACGAAGCACGCTGACACAGGAACAGACTACATAAATGCACGAAACAAACCGAAACAATCCCGTATGGTGTAACATCGACACAGACACAGGAGAACAATCACCCACAAACAAACAGTGAGAACACCCTACCTAAATATGACTCTTAATTAGAGGAGAACGCAAAACACCTGCCTCTAATTAAGAGCCATACCAGGCAACCAAAACCAACATAGAAACAGATAACATAGACTGCCCACCCAAAACACATGCCCTGACCTAAACACATACAAAAACAACATAAAACAGGTCAGGACCGTTACAGCCACATGTATCATTAAATCCCTATCAGAAAATGGTTTGTGTGCTAATCATTTCTGTATTGACTGTTTTATTAACGTTTTCAACTACTGGTGACAAATCATGCATTCTGATTCTTGCATAGATTGTAATAGACAGATGATGTGTGTAAAATACTTTTTTGATGGTTGTACTGATTAGGATGAGCTAATGCTAAGTATTTGCCGGCAATGTGTGGCGCCATGTTTGTTGACATCATTCAATGCATCCTGGGTGTCACGTACATGTCTGCCAAATCAAAATTGTTACAGCAAAAAGAGTTGAAGGGCTGGTTTACTTGTATTTCGAGTAAACTTCCAGTTGTGACTGAAGGGAAGTAAAAGATGGTAGAACACACTTCGCCTTCAACAAACAGACCCAACTCAATTTGTCTCTTATCTTTGGTTGACCCAGATAAACAAACATGGCGGTGCGCACAAACTCTACCCACCGTGGGATAACTTTTAGGAAATGTTTAACGCTAAAGTGATTTCGGGAATTGAGACAGGATTTTAAGGGAGTTCTTAACAATGGGGTTCAAAACATGGGTGCCAAGGTTCATGAGCAGTGGGGAGCACAGGAGCGAGACCGGAGAAGTTGACTGTAACTCCACGGTGGCCCAAGTTTTCAAATGTAGAAACCCAAGAAACACATTTAGATACAGTATATTTGCTGTAGTGGTGTAACAACTTGGTAAGGCCCAACCCGCCTGCGGTCTTAGGTCTCTCTAGACATACCTTTCTCATTCGTGGTTTTGACTTATTCTAAATGAAGTTGGAAATGCAGCTGTCCAGTTGTTTGAACATCGACTTTGTATACCCGTGTGTACTGTTGATAATTGGATATGGAGAAGGGTGAGCCGGTCAAGGATTGATTCAGACAAGGTGATAAATTGTATGACAAGCGACAGTTTAATTATGAGTAAAGATATCTGGTACAAACATGCATGGACTCGTTCATTAAGCTCGTAAGGAACCTGCAGACAGAGCCCAGATAACAGAAATACATAGACATTTTATACAGGACAGAAAGTAGGTTGAGTCTGGTAGATCTGGTTTTCTGGTTGGTCCTGATCAGGTTGTTGTCTTCTCAGATTGGTCCTGATGAGCTGGACGTCATCCTTCTGAGTCTTGCAACAAAAGTTCTTTGTTATCAAATGTTCAGCTAAAACAGGAGATTTTGTGTGTGCGTAGTCAGCCCTCTGTCCTTGAGTATGTGTGTGTGTCTGCACCCTTTTCTTATCAGTGTTTATGAATGTTCTGTGTCAGCCATCTGTCTCTCTGTGTGTGAGAAACCCTGCTTAGAAAGAAGTTAGTTATAACAATGTAATAGCAATATGCTTGTGTTATTTTAAATTGTATTTATTACAGTACCTGTGTGTACCTGTCTGTTCTTCATTAAATGGTGAACTCCCCACACCTCCCCACACCTGCTTCTCATCTCCAGGAACAAGATCAACCCTACCTGGATACCTGGATGCCTGATAAGCGGAACAAGAGAAGGGTGTTCCTGGAGCAGCTGGGAAAGACACTTGTAACCCCACACATTCAAAGACGTTAGCTCCTCCCCCGCACAGCAGCCTCTGCAGCGCTTGTGAAAGCTGTTCAGGGGGCTGATTCTTGTCCTGATCCACCTGAGACTACAGCTGGGGCAGGCAAGAGGAGGAGATGCCAATTCTGCCCCCAAAGAAGGACTGTAAAACAAACACTATGTGCTGCACGTGTGAGAAATACATCTGCAAAGTCCATGCGTACACACTTGCATACTGTCCTACATGTGCTAATTAGAGTTGATTGATTTATGTTCTTTGTGTTTTTATTTTGTATCTATTATCCTATTTTATTATTTATTGTTGATGTTTATACACCTTGTGGGTGGGGGCAATGGTTAAAAAATGGGAGAACACTAGTATTTTGTTATTGAATTCCTCATTGTACAGTATATAAGAACATATCACTATGTTGCCAAGTTCAAGACTGTTTGTTATGCTGGTGAATGAGGACCCAAAAGCGACTTAACAGAAACAGAGTCTTTATTCCAGTCTTAAACAAAAACGATACTCCTGGATCTATCTTAGGTAAATACAAAACAGGAAAACTGAAATCCTCTCGTCAGTAGAGAGGAACGACTGGAGACGTGACCACTGACTGCAGGTCGCTTCGGGAAGGCACAGGTCGTAGCTGACATAGACACCTGCTCACACGCAGCATCTGAAGAAGGCAAAAACACGACAGGGCGGAACAAGGACACAGAACAGCAAACATCAAACAAGGATCCGACAAGGACAGAAGCGGAAAACAGAGGGAGAAATAGGGACTCTAATCAGAGGGCAAAATAGGGGACAGGTGTGAAAGAGTAAATGAGGTAGTTAGGAGAATGAGGAACAGCTGGGAGCAGGAACGGAACGATAGAGAGAGAGAGCGAGAGAGGGAGAGAGGGAGGGGGAGAGAGAGGGATAGAAAGAGGGAAAGAACCTAATAAGACCAGCAGAGGGAAACGAATAGAAGGGAAGCACAGGGACAAGACATGATAATCAATGACAAAACATGACACTGTTATTGTTTCCCTTCAATAAAATGCATTCAAAACTACTTTCTGCACATTTATGCTACTTTCTTAGGCTCTCTTTCTAAAAAAAATAATGTTTCCACTTTTGCAGAACCTCTAGCAATAAGAATAATAAGAATAAACCTCTACTTTAGTAAAGAAAACAATTATGACAGGTGTGTTGTATTAAAAACTAATGGTGTCCACTGATTAAATGCAGTCTTTCTGCAAAGTAATATGCCTGTTACTCAGGCTCAGAAGCCAGGATATGCATATAATTGGTACCATTGGATAGAAAACACTTTGAAATTAATGTATGAGATTATAACACAATTGATATGGTAGGAGAAAATCCAAAGAATAACCAACCAGAATCTTTATTTTTTTTTTGAGAGCCCATGCAATTGCAATGGAAAGCTATGGGTCATATGGAATTCCAGCTCCCAGACTGCAATTTCTATGGCTTACACTAGATGTCAACAGTCTTTGTTCAAGGTTTGAGGCTTGTTTCTTCCCAAACAAGGGATAATTTTGAGTTTTGGTACGGGGAGTCAGAGTTGGAAATCAGTCTGTGCGCGAGTGACGAAGAGGACACGCACCGGCTAATTTTGTTTGCCTATTGAACATACTTGTTAAATATTATAGTTTAATTACGTTTTAGGGTACCTGAGGATTACATAGACACATATTTTGACTTGTTTTAACAAAGTTTAGTGGAAGCTTTTGGATTCCCTTCTCTGCATGTTGAACTAGTGGAATACTCAAATCGATGGCGGCAACTTAACCTGTCTAGGATCAGCGTGGCGCTAGCGGCACACCCCCCCCCCCCCCCCCCCCACTGAAAAACCAGTGCCGCGAAATTCAAAAAAAATATTTTTTTAAAATATTTAACTTTCACACATTAAAGTCCAATACAGCTAATGAAAGACACAGATCTTGTGAATCCAGTCAACATGTCCGATTTTTAAAATGTTTTACAGGGAAGACACAATATGTAAAGATGTACATCTATTACCTAAAAACACATTAGCATAATCCACCATCTTTTATTTGTCCACCAACACCAGTAGCCATCACCAATTCGGCTAAACTAAGATATTTATAGCCCCTAACCAACAAAAAAACTCATCAGATGACAGTCTGATAACATATTTATGGTATGGGATAGGTTTTGTTAGAAAAAAGTGCATATTTCAGGTAGATGGCATAGGTTACAATTGCACCCACCGTCACAAATGGAATAGAAAAACTACATTGAGCAACGTGTTTACCTACTTACTAATCATCAAACATTTCGTAAAAATACACAGCATACACGAATCGAAAGACACAGATCCTGTGAATACAGACAATATTTCAGATTTTCTAAGTGTCTTACAGCGAAAACACAATAAATCGTTATATTAGCATAGCACATAGCACATAGCAGCCCAGCATTGATTCTAGCCAAAGTGAGCGATAACGTCAACATCGCCAAAAATATATTAATTTTTTCACTAACCTTCTCAGAATTCTTCAGATGACACTCCTGTAACATCATATTACACAATGCATATAGAGTTTGATCGAAAACGTTTATATTTAGCCACCAAAATCATGGTTAGACAATGTGAAATGTAACTCAGCTGGTCAGAATATGTCCTTGCGCCACTTAGACAGTGATCTACTCTTATACATAAATACTCATAAACGTGACTAAAAAATATAGGGTGGACAGGGATTGATAGACAATTTAATTCTTAATACAATTGCGGAATTACATTTTTTAATTTATCCTTACTTTTCAATACAGTTTGCGCCAAGCGAAGCTACGTCAAAAAACATGGCGTCCTAAGCCACTAAAATGTTTCGACAGAAACACGATTTATCATAATAAAAATGTCCTACCTTGAGCTGTTCTTCCATCAGTATCTTGGGCAAAGGATCCTTTCTTGGGAGTAAGCGTCTTTTGGTGGAAAGCTGTCCTCTTGCCATGTGGAAATGCCAACTGCGTTCGGGATGAACTGAAAAGCGTGCCCAACTATTCACATCGTTTCAAAAATAAATGTCCCAAAATCGCACTAAACGGATATAAATTGCTATAAAACGCTTTAAATTAACTACCTTATGATGTTTTTAACTCCTATAACGAGTGAAAAGATGACCGGAGAAATATAACAGGCTAAACTAACGCTTGGAACAGGTGCGGGCCGGTGTCCTCTAGGCGCATGACGCAGCTCCAAAAGAATGACTAGCCTCAGGGTTTTTTCATTTGTAGTGCCTGTGAACGCGCAATCGACCCCATTGGAATCGTCATCACGTAAAGGCATCCAGGGGAAGACGTAAGAAGTGTCCGTATAGTCATAGCAATGACAGTGCCCTTTTAACTGACTTCAGAACAGTGGCCAACATTTCTCAAATCTGACTCCATGTCAGGGAAATTGCTGTAGAATGGGCTCTGTTCCACTTAGAGACAAAATTTCAACTCCTATAGAAACTATAGACTGTTTTCTATCCAATAATAATAATAATATGCATATTGTACGATCAAGGATTTTGTGGGAAGCCGTTTCAAAAATTACCCAATTAGCATAAATAGTCTAAACAGCGCCCCCATCCCCAACAGGTTAACAGACTTTTTGGGATATAAAGAAGGATTTTATCTAACAAAACGACACCACATGTTATAGCTGGGACCCTTTGGATGACAAATCAGAGGAATGTAATATTTATTCGCTATTTGTGATTTTACGAAGTCTGTGCTGGTTGAAAAATATGCAGACTGTGTAATAGCAGTTGTTATTAACAGTTGACATTAGAGCATATGACAACAGGATGAACAGTTATCTATAACAGGGTTTCACAACCCTTTCCTTGGCCCGCCCAGATATTTAACTTTTTTTTACGCTAAACTGGCACACCTGATTCAATTAGTCAAAGGTTTGATGATTAGTTGATTCATTGAATCAGGTGTGCCAGTTTTAAGTTTAAAGTTTTTAATATCACATACACAAGTGAAATGCCTTTATTGCAAGGTCTTGCTAAGCAAACAGTGGGGCGTCCTTTACACTTATCAATCAAATGAAAAGGAGAAAATATATTTGTTAGTTTGAGTACTTTATTTACTCCACTGTACATTTCCTTCACCTTTTTACACAATGTGCCTCGGTAAGAGGATGAACACGTGTCACTATATAACACGTACATGTACACATACACCAGCGTCCCCAAATGACACTGTTATTAAATAAGGAAAGACTAACAAAAAACGAAATCATTTTCATACTTACACACCAGTCAGTGAAGACACCGACAAAAGCCACAATAAGCCTGGTCTTATGCAATGCTCCTCTTCTGCTCTGCAGTGAGGGGGTGTAAACTAATGAACCCCCCCACCTTGACTCTCCAATAACAGCCTGCGATACTCCCTGCTATTCATACATCAGCATTAAACTTTGTCATCGGAAGTGGCCGGCCTCATATTTTACACTAAATTGCGCTTTGGACTGGACGCCAAGGTACAAATGACAACATGCAGTATACTCATTTATCATTTCCCCCCCCCCTCATGTTCTGTCCCCCTCTCTCTGTCTCCATGGAAATCAGTAGTGCCCTCTCTTACTATGGTGAAGGAGCTGACTGCGGACATTCTGCTGACCGTGGACCTTATTTTCAGAGATGGGCACGGTAAACTACGTTTTGGGAGAGCACACACACACACACACGAGCACAAGCGCGCAAACACACACACAAAAAGCACAAATGCGCAGGCACACACACACATTCAGGCATACACACGTAGAGGCACATGGACATATACAGACACATGCACACAGACAAGCATTACAATTAGGCATGTGTGGCCGACTGCCCCGATTTGGTCTTATGTAGCAGCGTTTGTGTTGTGTTTTTAACATTAGAATAATGTAAAGACTCAGAGCTAGAACATTTTATATCATACACTGCAGTTGAGGAACAATGGGAAGTCATTCTGTTTTGAAAGTTGATAAACTTGTAACCTCACTTTTGAGAAAATGGCCCTTGAATAGTTTTGTGAAACCTACTGGAGAGCTCTATTTTTAACACCCATTCAGCATTGTTCACACCTTCTTAACCTGTTTGGGGTGCAAGCCCGACCTCGGACCGAAAATGACACCCCTGCAGGGCGCGAAATTCAAAATCTATTTTTTAAAAATATTTAACTTTTACACATTAACAAGTCCAATACAGCATTTGAAAGATAAACATCTTGTCAATCCAGCCAACATGTCCGATTTTTTAAATGTTTTACAGAGAAAACACCACATATATTTATGTTAGCTCACCACCAAATACAAAAGTGGACAGACACGTATGAATTATGATTATGAAGTATGAATTATGATTGAAGTAGCATGCACAACCAACCGAAATAAACTAAAACCAACCTAAAGAGCCCAGAAAAAACGACCTCAGATGACAGTCATATAACATGTTACACAATAAATCTATGTTTTGTTCATAAAAAGTGCATATTTTAGCTATAAATCAGTTTTACATTGATGCTACCCAAAAATGCTAATACATAGCTACAGTCTGAATCCAGCCGGGAGTAGCCAGAGAAAATACATACACCAACGTCGGCTACTAATTACACCTCATAAAACATTTCAGAAAAACATATGGTGGATAACTAATGAAAGACAGATATCTTGTGAATACAGACAACATTTCCGATTTTTGAAGTGTTTTACAGCGAAAACACAATATATCGTTATATTAGCTAACATCATAAGCTAGCATAAGTCAGCATTGATTCTAGTCAAGCGCTAGCCTAGCACAGTTAGCAGAGTTAGCATTCAACAGTTCGACATATATATGAAAAAGCATCCCAAATTGGGTCTTATCTTTCTTGGTACTCCATCAGAATGTTGTAACGGGGTCCAATGTCCAGTAGAGTCTTTAGTTGGGTTCCAGAACGAATTATTTCCCTCTTTGGTTAGCTAGCACGATAGCATTGCTGCGCTAGAAAGCTTTTCTTCAAAAAATTCTTCCGTCGTTTCACATCTAAAGTCCAGAATAAATTGCAATAATATAATTAAAGTATATTGAAAAAACATACTTTAGGATGATTTTGTGACATGTATCAAATAATATCGTAGTCAGGCATCATATTCAACGTTATCTACCTTGTTCCAGAAGCCGAGATCAAATTATCCTTCGCGCCCGGATTTTTATTTTAACTGCGCAGGTCTCACAAGAAGTTGTGTTATTCAGTCCAGGGACGAGATATTCGACTCCTTTCAATTCTCACTTCCGCATTACAGTCTGACGAACGCCTCTGACGTGTCCCTATGGTCACAAGTCAAATGGCCTTTTATAGAGAAGGTCTTAAAGAGACACATCGCATTTTGGGAAACTCAATTCGGCTGGGAAAATGGCTGTAAAAATATTTCTGTTCGACTTAAAGAAACAATTCAAACCTTTTTAGAAACTACAGACTGTTATCTATCCAACAGTAGTAAATATATGCATATTGGAAAATAAAAAGTTTCTTAGGAGGCCGTTTGAAAATGTGCACACATTTTCCAGTTTTTTCAATATTCAGCGTGCAGCCATAACAGGTTTTAAGCCTTAGCCCCGCCCATATCTTTAAGGATTCACATGTGAGGCCATGTTCTAAACAGTGAGTATGGTAGTGTAGAACCAAAGATTTCAAGACTAAAGGCTGGTTTATACTACTTCTATCGGCATGTCTGTATACAGTTGTTGCAGTGACATCATGACATCATATCGTCCGACATCAAACTTGTCGTTATGAAAAAGTATGAACACAAAACGACAGGATGCATGACATCAGCAACCGGGGGTCGAAAATAGCATAACTGGTGTATTTTAACACCAATAAACCCAATAAACCCATAAACCCGTTTAGAAATGTATTTAATTGTAACGTCTGCTTCCAACTCACACCCTCAAACACGTAGATCCCCTGAACGCAGCTCACTCTCCAGATCCCAATCACCTGAATTCTAATCACCTGTTCACACACCTGTATGCCATTATCACACACTATTTAGTTCAGTTCTTTGCACCCCATCACTGTGAGGTTTTGTGACACATGTCTTTCAGAGCTCTGTTTTTCCTGTGATTTATGCCTCCCGTGTATGATAGTGAAGCAGGAAAAAACGAACGATGCCTTTTCCCTGCCTGTACTGTTGCCCTTTTGGACCCCCTGTGTATGACCTTCTGTGGTCCTTTGCAATAAACACCTGCTGCGCCCTGCGCTTGAAACCAGCTCTCTGTCTCCCCTCGTGTTCATTACAAGCATATGTAGTTGGGTACAGAAGTAAGACATAGAGTTGAACAAAACCTCTTGCAGGGGAGCAAGCACACCACCCCATTTTAGCTTTTGTCCTGATTTGAAACTGTTTTTCACTGTCCTCTATTTGTAGTCGCCACACAGCAGAATCTCGAGTTGAGATCACGTATGTAAGAGCAGAAAGGTAAGCTGATTGTCAGGACCTCTCTTTTCTCCATAGAACCAATTAATTTCCTCGCTCTGAACAAAGATGGTTTGTGCTGACGAGTAAAAACATCACACAGCCTCCCATTCTGTCTCTACCGGCCTGATCAATGAAGAGGTTATCTTTAATAACGCACAGCCTCTTTGATGTCTCTCCTACTTAGTAAGAGTTTCAATGTGTCTTTCAAAGTCCAAAGCAATTGATCCATAATGTTGTTTGATATTAGAGAGAGAGAGAGAGAACTGCATATATTGAAAACAGGTGCTTCCACACAGGTGCGAAAAGTGCAAATCAATCCCAGAACAACAGCAAAGGACCTTGTGAAGATGCTGGAGGAAACAGGTACAAAAGTGTCTATATCCACAGTAAATCGAGTCCTATATCGACATAACCTGAAAGGCCGCTCAGCAAGGAAGAAGCCATTGCTCCAAAACCGTCAAAAAAAGCCAGACTAGGGTTTGCAACTGCACATGGGGACAAAGATTGTACTTTTTGGAGAAAGGTCCTCTGTTCTGATGAAACATAAATAGAACTGTTTGGCCATAATGACCATCGTTATGTTTGGTGGAAAAAGGGGGAGGCTTGCAAGCCGAAGAAAACCATCCCAATCGTGAAGCACGGGGGTGGCAGCATCATGTTGTGGGGGTGCTTTGCTGCAGGAGGGACTGGTGCACTTCACAAAATAGATGGCACCATGAAGATGGAAATTATATGGATATATTGAAGCAACATCTCAAGACATGAGTCAGGAAGTTAAAGCTTGGTCGCAAATGGGTCTTCCAAATGGACAATGTCCCCAAGCATACTTCCAAAGTTGTGGCAAAATGGCTTAAGGACAACAAAGTCAAGGTATTGGAGTGGCCATCACAAAGCCCTGACCTCAATCCTTTAGAGAATTTGTGGGCAGAACTGAAAAAGCTTGTGCGAGCAAGGAGGCCTAAAAAGCTGACTTAGTTACACCAGCTCTGTCAGGAGGAATGGGCCAAAATTCACCCAACTTATTGTGGGAAGCTTGTGGAAGGCTACCCAAAACGTTTGACTCAAGTTAAGCAATTTAAAGGCAATGCTACCAAACACTAATTGAGTGTATGTAAACTGAAAGAAATAAAAGCTGAAATAAATAATTCTCTCAACTATTATTCTGACATTTCACATTCTTAAAATAAAGTGGTGATCCTAACTGACCTAAGACAGGGAATTTCTACTAGGATTAAATGTCAGGAATTGTGAAAAACTGAGTTTAAATGTATTTTGCCAAGGTGTATGTAAACTTCCGACTTACTGTATATATGAGATCAAGCCCCCCACCCCCCCCCCCCAACCCCCAAAAAACAAAGTGAAAATTATGTTTGTACTGTTACACAACACATAGCCTTATAGCCTATCGCATATTATGCACGGCAGAAAAACATTTAAAAAATATTAAATATGTCTGATACATAATGGGTCTAGCCTACAATCCAAAATTAAACAAATTATATTAATCGCCTTTGAGCGTGGACTGTATTTTAATGTATAATGGATGGACTTATTCTATGCTCAAAAAGTTATATTCCTGAGTCTGGGAGAGAACGTATAGGCTTATAAGCGATGCTATTCGTGCATTGACTGTGCAGAGCGTCTTACGGAGTTCGCCTACAATTATAGTGAAATTGTATTTTATTTTGAATAGCCTAGTAATAGAGATTTTTTTGTTGTATTTTCATAATTAATAGGCTGACACATTACCTTTAGCTACAGAATATCTCAACACAGTGCGTTTCTATCTCCTCCTCTCTTTTCTCCTCTCTGTCCTTCATTCCTTTCTTGAGTGCGCAGAGAGAGGGGCTGTGAACAGTTTAAAGAAAGAAACATTTTCGGGGTGAAAACACGTTACTATCGATGTTCCTAAATTAAGCACTGGGTAGCTGGTAGAACAGGGTTGGATAGCCCCTGGCATATAGAGTTTGGGCGGAATATCACCTATCGCACACTGAGAGGCTGCTTGCTCCTCAGTGGTTGACATGTGGAGTGAAACAGGTATTCTTATAAGCATTTCTATATGCAATCCCATGTGAAAGCAGAATTTTGATGGTTACCACTAAAAAGAGGAGGATCCCAGCTGCTACTATATTTATTTCTAAGGTTAAGCACAGCTCCACTATAAAACCAGAGTAGACTACCGCATGATTGAAATACGAACTGCAGGAAAGCTGCCATCTCACACCATTTGCATGACAATAACCGGCTGACAAAATGTCATGATCATCCTACCTAGGATCAGTTTTGCCTTTTAGATTATAATGACTTGAGCAGAGGTGTATTCCAGAGAGCAGGATTAGTGAGTTAGCGATATCTGTCAAACCAGACTTTGAGCAAACTCACAATTTCTGGTTCCAGAAAGAGAGCTCGACATATACCCTGATCGGAAATCTTAACAATGAACACTCTGAAGAAAACCTGCTACCTACTAGGTTAACTTAGCATCTCCATCAGTCAGATTCTTGTCCAAGAATATGGCCCGTCCATATAATCAAGAAGGATTTTTACAGAGTAGCAGGTACCCTACAGAAGGCTGCGGTCAGTTGACTGCCAGCAATGCTTTGCTAATTTCAAATGAATAGGAGAGGCCAACATACCTTGTAGAGTCTTTCTTTCAGATACATTGAGCGCTTGATTAAGCCTGTCTGGAGTGCCATATGGATGGAGTTTCACATATGCCACATTTGAGACTCTAAATTGAGCTCAGCTGCATCCTGTTTCCATTGATCATCCTTGAGATGTTTCTACAACTTGATTGGAGCCCACCTGTGGTAAATTCAGTTGATTGGACATGATTTAGAAAGACACACACCTGTCTGTATAAGGTCCCACAGTTGACAGTGGATGTCAGAGCAGAAACCAAGCCATGAGAATGAAGGAATTGTCCGTAGAGCTCCAAGACAGGATTGTGTCAAGGCACAGATCTGGGGAAAGTTAACCAAACATTCCTGCAGCATTGAAGGTTCCGTATTTGGGGGGGGACTCCCCAAATACAGGTGTGTCAAGCTTGTAGCATCATACCCAAGAAGACTCAATGCTGTAATCGCTGGCAAGGTGCTCCAACAAAGTTCTGAGTACTAGGAGAGCTAGTCAGATTCAATCAGCATTTTAACAGCAGCAAACGTCTGAGACGTGACGAGTGAGAAGACCCTGTTAGACTGAAAGGATGCATGGATATAGGATAATTGAAATTCATGTAAAAACAACACGTGGGTTCAAATCGTATTGGTTTTCTTTCACATACTTTAACTGCGCTGAGCTTGACTTGCGCAATTGAACCAATGGAACAGTCACAAAAGTGCAAAATCCACCAATCTGGTACTCCAGGCAGGCTCAATTTAGCATCAAATGATTTAGACGAAAAAACAAATACAACTTGAACCTAGGTCTGTTGGAGACTCATGTAAAAACCTCACTCACCAGCTACACAAAAAGAAATGCAGCTGCCAAGGACTGGATGGTACAGTAAGTTTAAGGGGGAAATAACATACTGCATTATGCATGAGGAGTGTGAGAATACAACCCACAGCGGACAGGGTACATCCCCGTAGGTGCATAGCGAATGTTGTCTGTGAATACTGTAGGTGTTGTGTTGCGTTGTAATACAATACGGCTGTGACTCAGAAGGTAGCTAGAGGAGAGACTGATGTTGGGTTTTTGTTAACCTTTTACCTTAAACATACAGTGTTTTATCTACAGAAGCATGGGTGGATGTGGCAGTGAAGGAATATACTGTTTTTACGTTATGTGTATACTTTCTGCCGGTCACATTCTGTTGAAGGTCCCCAAAGCACACACATCCCTGGGTCGCTCCTCTTTTCAGTTCGCTGCAGCTAGCGGCTGGAAGGAGCTGCAACAAACACACAAACTGGACAGTTTTATCTCAGTATCATCATTCAAAGACTCAATCATGGACACTCTTACTGACAGCTGTGGCTGCTTTGCGTGATGTATTGTTGTCTCTACCTTCTTGCCCTTTGTGCTGTTGTCTGTGCCCAATAATGTTTGTACCATGTTTTGTGCTGCTACCATGTTGTGTTGCTACCATGTTGTTATCATGTTGTTTTGTCATGTGTTGCTGCATTGCCATATTATTGTCTTAGGTCTCTATGTATTGTTGTGTTATCTCTCTTGTCGTGATTTGTGTTTTGGCCTATATTTAGATATATTTTATTATTTTTAATCCCCGCAGGAGGCTTTTTGCATTTTGGTAAATAAGAATTTGTTCTGAACCGACTTGCCTAGTTAAATAAAAATACCATGCGAGTGTGCTTGGTGAATGATATCTGTGGAGTTAATGGTTATGCAAAGGTTAAGCTGAAAAGCTGTCTATTGGTTTGATTTACAACCTTATTGGCTGATTGTGCCAAAGTGCTGAGTCTGGATATAATCCCATGAGTGTGTGTGCGTGCGTGTCTTTGTGCATGTGTTGTGAGAGAGCGTGAAAGCGAGGGAGTACAGCGCGGAGAAGAGATGGAAAGAGAGACAGTTCAAAGGAAAAGACAAATTGCTGAACAAGAAAACAGGGGATGATCTCTATGTGTGCATGCATGACGAAAAAAAAATATTCACTGTATACTAACATCGCTTTTTCCCAATTCCCCTGCTTTTCAGGAATACCTTTGGGAATATCGAAACCGATTCTTCTCATTGGGATACGTTGCTTCGTAGGCCATTTGTTTACCGAACACGCAGCGGTGGATTTGTTTGTTTACCCATCGACGCTAGTTTGTTTGGAAGGCGAGGTCCTCAGAGTACACCCAAAAAGGCAGCTGTGTCTTCGGGCTGAGCTATAACTAGCAGCAGATACAATGCTTTAGCACTAACAATCAGACCCAGGTTAGCCCTCCCATCGTGTGCACACTTATCCACATCAAGGTCCCTGGAGTGAGGTTGAGGGTTGAGGGCTGAGTCACTGCTTGAGGCTGCATGGGTTTTATTTAGTGTACTACATGAAAACATGATTGTACATTAGGGAACGCAAAGTTCCCTTATGGCAAAACCCAGGGGTTTGTTCTGTCTTAAGAAAAGACGATACACACATTTGTAAACAGACATGCACAGACACATACAGTACAACTGACACAGATTTCCACACATGACCCCCCTTATTCTCTCCGAACCCTTCTAATAAGAGATCTCTCACTAACTGCTGGGCAGCAGTATTGCATTGTCAGAGGTGTTCTGTGACAGATATTAATGACACCGTGGCGATCATGATGGAATTTCTTCATGATGCTGCTGCGTTCAATCTCAGGCTCAACCGGAGAGCCTGGCGCAGTTCTGGAAGCATACGTATCCACTGACAACCAAGTGTTCCTCAGCGGCCTCTTTGGCTAAAACATTCAGATGAATACGTAGGCTACCAGGGAGTGCTGTAGAAGAACCTATGTCTGCTTCCCAAATGGCACACTATTCCCTACATTGTGCACTACATTTGACCAGGGCCCTATGGCGCGCGCAAGTACACACATACACACGGACACATGCACCTACACACACTTGCCATAGCTGAGGCGGTGAATGTGCCAGGGTAACTAGCTCTGTGGGTTGAAAGGAGCACATGAAAGAGTGATGACAGCCGCAGAGCACAGAACGAGGAAGAACTCGGTTTGTTGTTTTGGAAAGTTTATTGTTTTGGAAATTTTTGACATTTTGTTACTACAGTAGGTAGCTAACTTTGGATCCCTCTCCGTGTTTGGCATCAGTTGCTGGGACTGTTACTATCTGTCCAGTGATTCTGTCGATCAAGGTCGGGTCTGAGGAGCTGTTTGGTGTATTTGTATTTATTATGGATCCCCATGGCAGCAGGTACTGTTCCTGGGGTCCAGCAAAATGAAGGCAGTTATACAATTTTAAAAACATTACAATACATTCATTACAGATCATCACATATCTACAACGCAAAATCCATGTGTACGTGTGTGTATTGTGCGTATGTTATCGTGTGTGTATGCATGTGTCTGTGCCTATGTTTGTGTTACTTCACAGTCCCCGCTGTTCCATAAGGTGTATTTTCACCTGCTTTTTAAATCTGATTCTACTGCTTGCATCAGTTACCTGATGTGGAATAGAGTTCCATGTAGTCATGGCTATATGTAGTACTGTGCGCCTCCCAAAGTCTGTTCTGGACTTGGGGACTGTGAAGAGACTTTTGGTGGCATGTCTTGTGGGGAATGCGTGGGTGTCCGAGGTGTGTGGTAGTATTTTAAACAGACAGCCCGGAACCTTCAGATTGTCAACACCTCTTACAAAAATAAGTAATGAGGAAGTCAATCTCTCTTCCACTTTGAGCCATGAGAGATTGACATGCATATCATTAATGTTAGTTGAACAAGACTTTTTGTGATATAAAGAAGGATTTTACCTAACAAAATGACACTACACGTTATAGCTGGGACCCTTTGGATGACAAATCAGAGGAAGATTTTTAAAAAGTAAGTGAATATTTAATCGCAATTTGTGAATTTAAGCTTTCAACCGATTTTTTTTTTTTTTTTTTTAAGACACTTCTATGTACCTAAATGTTTAATGTTCATAATTTGTATGATTATTTATTTAAATTGCGCACCCTCCAGTTTCACCGGAAGTTGACCCGCTACCAGGACGCCTATCCTTCGGGCCACCTGTGCTACTTTGTTCTGAGCCAACTGCAATTTTCCCAAGTCCCTCTTTGTGGCACCTGACCACACGACTGAACAGTAGTCCAGGTACGACAAAACCAGGGCCTGTAGGACCTGCCTTGGTGATAGTGTTGTTAACTTCTTATGGGCAGGTGGGACGGTAGCGTCCCTGAAATTGCAGAGCGTGAAATTCAAACTACAGAATAATAAATATTTAACTTTCATAAAATCACAAGTGTAATACATCAAAATAAAGCTTAACTTTTTCTTAATCTAGCCGCTGTGTCAGATTTCAAAAAGGCTTTATGGCGAAAGCACACCATGCGATTATCTGAGGACAGCCCCCCGCATACAAACACATGAAAAGCACATTTCAACCAGGCAGGTGCGACACAAAAATCAGAAATAGCGATATAATAAATACCTTGCCTTTGATGATCTTCTTCTGTTGGCACTCCAAAAGGTCCCAGTTACATCACAAATGGTCTGTTTGTTCGATAATGTCGGTATGTAGACAGCTATGAAAAATACAGATGAAAACTCTTTAGATAGATAGTATGGTCTACAGCTTATCATGAGATACTCTACCTCAGGCGAGCAAAGCCTCGAGACTTCCTTAGATATCATTTACATTTATGCATAGGCCCCCGCCCTGTGTCTTACCAGAGGCTGCTGCTATCCTGCCAATAGAGTCTATAACCCGCCAGCTGTATGTTCTCAATGTCATCGTTCAGCCACGACTTGGTGAAACATAAGATATTGGTAGGATATACGTGTTTTCAGTTCGTCCCATTAATTTGATAGCGATTGAAAATTAGCTATCAGGAAGGAAAGCAAAGGAAGATTTAGCCACTCGTTGGCTGATCCTCACAAGGCACCCTGATCTTTTTCCGCGAAATCTCTGTTTCCTTCTCCAGCAAATGACGGGAATCTGGCCTGGTCTGGTGTCTGTAGTATATCCCTCCCCTCCGACTCATTGAAGATCGGTCATGAGAGATGGTAGGAGCAACATTATGTACAAAACAAGTTGCGAAAAATAATAAATAGCATGGTTGGTTAAGAGCCAATGAGATGGCAGCCATCCCCTCCGGCGCCATCATGAAATTCAGCTGTTAATGACCTGAGAGATTAAACACTAGAGGACATCAGTTTTGTATGTGAATCCATGATAACAATGACAGAGAAATCGGATTATCTCGAGGGACAATCAAGACTGAACAACATGTCTGTGGACCTGCTTGCAGAATCTCCACGAGACCTGAACGGAGTCTGAGGACAACATGAGGGAAATGATCTCTGAGAAACTGAAGATTGAGATGGAGCATGCCCACAGGACTGGAAAACTCCCCACCGGCCCAGGTGACACACCCAGGCCCGATAGTGTTCAAGTTCCTGAGGTTTAAGGACAAGGTAGCTGTTGTGGACAGAGCCAAGAACTTGAGAGGAATGTACATCTTCCTCAACGAGGACTATCCTGAAGCTGAAGCTTCCAGGGCGTGTAGGGACATTGCTTACATCCTCTATGACAGGCTCATTGTCCACCCTCCTTCCCAAAAGCCTGGAAGGGATGAGAGAGCCAAGCCTATGGGTTCATAGCTTCAACCCCACAGCACACACACCCCAACTGATTAATACACTGCAGAATGTATATATTTTTTCTCATGCTTTGTTTGCTCTTTTCCATATTATGTCTATCTCTGATAAACTACCGCAGAAAGGGCTGAAAATAGCCCAAATAAATATATGTACCCTTAGTAATAAGGTTAAGGATATCAATGACTTGCTAACATCGGATAACATTCATATATTAGCCATTTCTGAGACTCACTTAGATAATACATTTGATGATACAGCAATAGCAATACAAGGATATGACATCTATATAAGATACAGGAATGTTGTGGGGAGGTCTCTCTCTCTCTCTCTCTCTCTCTCTCTCTCTCTCTCTCTCTCTCTCTCTCTCTCTCTCTCTCTCTCTCTCTCTCTCTCTCTCTCTCTCTCTCTCTCTCTCTCTCTCTCTCTCTCTCTCTCTCTCTCTCTCTCTCTCTTCGGAGTGCATGCTGGGAAGTGAGTCGTCAAGCAGGAGTGTTTGTGAGAGCGACTGGATTTCTTTTCATTCTATTGGGTTTTGGTATGTAAATATATATATATTGATTAGTTGGTTTAAAGATAATTGTTCTAATTATTAATTAACAAGTAGAGGGGTGGTGGGATAGTTTGAGGTTGTTTGTTTTCGCGAGGGCACAACCAGCTGGTTGAGGCTGGTTAAAATGTCCGCTCGTGAGAATTTGGAGTATGAAAAACTTAGTCGGCGCAATGGAATTAAGATTTTGGCAGAGGTTGGATGTTCAGTGGAAGAATGTGTTTTAGCGGTAGGTAGTATGATTGGGTATGATAGCATTAAATCAGCCTCAAGGATGAATAGCGCAGTAGTGATATTCTTAGATTCTATTGGAAAAGTGAATACGATGGTGGAGAACGGTGTTGTTTTGAGGGAGACACAGACGAAGGTATTTCCACTTATGAATCCGGCTAAGAAGGTTATATTGTCTAACGTACCACCATTTGTTAGAGATGAAGTGTTGGAGAGAGAATTATCGCGTCATGGTCAAATTGTGTCTACAATAAAGAAAGTTCTTTTTGGATGCAAATCTCCGTTGCTGAAACATGTCGTGTCTCATAGGAGGCAAGTGTATATGATCTTAAAAAAGGACGTTGATGAACTGAATTTAGCGTTTAGTTTTAAGATTGATGGATTTGATTATGTGTTTTACGCTTCTACTGAATCAATGAAATGTTTTGGGTGTGGAAGAGAGGGGCATTTGGTGCGTAGTTGTCCTGAGAAGGAGCGCGCAGAGCCCGGTAGTAGTTATAGTGATGGTACAGATAATGCATTTACGCAAAGAGATGAAACTGCTAAAAGTACGGGGGAAGGAAGAAGGTGGGCAGATGTGGTTGGAAAAGGGGGAGAGGAAGGCAGTGTGGATACGGGGACAATTGTGGTGGATCAGAACAAGGAGGGAGGGGAAGCAGTCTGTGAGATTGTGACTGCCGTTGCTGAGGTGGTGTTGGAAAGTGAAATTGGAGATAAAGAGGAAATTGAAATAACAGGAAAGGAAGAAGCTGTTTTCAAAGTACCGAGAAGTAAGAGAAAGAATGTAGGGGGGGGTGAAGGGTCTAATTCTAAGAGGAAGGTAGAGATTGATAAATTAGTTGAAGATGAAAAGGTTGAAGATTTAGGGGAGTTTTCCTCTGGGGAGGAGAGCGGGAGTGAGTCATCTGACGCGTCGCAACAAAATAGTGAGATAATTGGGGAGGAAGGAAGGTATGGAATTAAGAAGGTACGCCAATTTCTGAAGTTGACAAAAGGGAAGAAATATATGCAGGATTACAATATAACTGATTTTTTCCCTGAAAGTGAATTGTTTATTGAATCAGCAAAGTTTTTGATGTCAAAAATAACAGGGGGAGGTTTGACAAGCCCTGAAATTGCTAGACTTAAGAAGGTGGTCACGAGAGTGATAAGTGATGTAAATTCTAAAGAAAATGAAAGGGTTTAGTTGCAGTTTTAACCCTGTAAAGAGATGGGATATCTGTATTTTCCTCTGTATATTTTTTTCATTCATGAGCAGTTTTAAGATTTCTTCTTTAACCTGTCTAGGATCAGCGTGGCGCTAGCGGCACACCCCCCCCCCCCCCACTGAAAAACCAGTGCCGCGAAATTAAAAAAAAATTTTTTTTTAAAATATTTAACTTTCACACATTAAAGTCCAATACAGCTAATGAAAGACACAGATCTTGTGAATCCAGTCAACATTTCCGATTTTTAAAATGTTTTACAGGGAAGACACAATATGTAAAGATGTACATCTATTACCTAAAAACACATTAGCATAATCCACCATCTTTTATTTGTCCACCAACACCAGTAGCCATCACCAATTCGGCTAAACTAAGATATTTATAGCCCCTAACCAACAAAAAAACTCATTAGATGACAGTCTGATAACATATTTATGGTATGGGATAGGTTTTGTTAGAAAAAAGTGCATATTTCAGGTATATGGCATAGTTTACAATTGCACCCACCATCACAAATGGACTAGAATAATTACAATGAGCAACGTGTTTACCTAACTACTAATCATCAAACATTTCGTAAAAATACACAGCATACACGAATCGAAAGACACAGATCCTGTGAATACAGACAATATTTCAGATTTTCTAAGTGTCTTACAGCGAAAACACAATAAATCGTTATATTAGCATAGCACATAGCACATAGCAGCCCAGCATTGATTCTAGCCAAAGTGGGCGATAACGTCAACATCGCCAAAAATATATTAATTTTTTCACTAACCTTCTCAGAATTCTTCCGATGACACTCCTGTAACATCACATTACAACATGCATATACAGTTTGATCGAAAATGTTTATATTTAGCCACCAAAATCATGGTTAGACAATGTGAAATGTAACTCAGCTGGTCAGAATTTGTCCTTGCGCCACTTAGACAGTGATCTACTCTTATACATAAATACTCATAAACGTGACTAAAAAATATAGGGTGGACAGGGATTGATAGACAATTTAATTCTTAATACAATTGCGTTATTACATTTTTTAATTTATCCTTACTTTTCAATACAGTTTGCGCCAAGCGAAGCTACGTCAAAAAACATGGCGTCCTAAGCCACTAAAATGTTTCGACAGAAACACGATTTATCATAATAAAAATGTCCTACCTTGAGCTGTTCTTCCATCAGTATCTTGGGCAAAGGATCCTTTCTTGGGAGAAATCGTCTTTTGGTGGAAAGCTGTCCTCTTGCCATGTGGAAAAGTCAACTGCGTTCGGGATGAACTGAAAAGCGTGCCCAACTTTTCACATCGTTGCAAAAATAAATGTCCCAAAATCGCACTAAACGGATATAAATTGCTATAAAACGCTTTAAATTAACTACCTTATGATGTTTTTAACTCCTATAACGAGTGAAAAGATGACCGGAGAAATATAACAGGCTAAACTAACGCTTGGAACAGGTGCGCGCCGGTGTCCACTTTGCTCATGACGCAGCTCCCAAAGAATGACTAGCTTCAGGGTTTTTTCATTTGTAGGGCCTGTGAACGTGCAATCGACCCCGTTGGAATCGTCATCACGTAAAGGCATCCAGGGGAAGACGTAAGAAGTGTCCGTATAGTCATAGCAACGACAGTGCCCTTTTAAATGACTTCAGAAGAGAGGCCAACATTTCTCAAATCTGACTCCATGTCAGGGAAATTGCTGTAGAATGGGCTCTGTTCCACTTAGAGACAAAATTTCAACTCCTATAGAAACTATAGACTGTTTTCTATCCAATAATAATAATAATATGCATATTGTACGATCAAGGATTTTGTGGGAAGCCGTTCAAAAAATTAGCCACATTAGCATAAGTAGTCTAAACAGCGCCCCCATCCCCAACAGGTTAAACATAAATGGTGGAAGAGATGTTAAAAAAAGAGCGATAGTGTATGAGTTAATTAGGGGAAAGGGAAGTGACATAAATTTTCTACAAGAAACACATAGTAATTTGGAAAATGAAGTTATGTGGAAAAAGGAGTGGGGGGGGACAGTGGTGTGTAGTCATAAAAATTCTAAAAGTGGGGGTGTGGCTATATTGTTCTCAAGGGGGTTTTTGCCTTTGTCTTATGAGGTTGAAGAGGTAGTTGAGGGAGGTTATTAAAAGTTAGAGCAAGGTATGAAAACATCACTATGTGTCTGATAAATGTCTATGCCCCAGTGGTGGCAGTTGAGAGGGTATGTTTTTTAGAGACATTATCAAATACCATTGAGAAATGTAACAATGAAGATTATTTATTTATTGCTGGGGATTTTAACTGCACAGTCAGTGATTTAGATAGAAATCATCAAGAACCTCATATAGCCTCAAGGACCTTTTTAAAACGCCTCATTGTAACGCATGAATTGTGTGATATTTGGCGGAGACAAAATGGAGGCACAAGGCAGTACACCTGGGCGCATGTGAGAGAGAACATCATCTCTATGGCAAGGTTAGATAGGTTTTATTGTTTTGAGCATCAATCTCAGGTCTGTAAATCAAGTGTGATAACCCCAGTGGGATTTTCTGATCATTGTTTAATAACAGAGGTGGTGTTCATTAATAATGTAAAACCCAAAAGCGCATACTGGCATTTTAATATAACTTTATTGAGTGATGCTCACTTCAGGAAATGTTTTTGTTTTTTCTGGGAGAGGTGGAGGTCTCAAAAGGACAGTTTTATATCCATTCAACAGTGGTGGGATATAGGGAAAATCCAGATTCAACAATTTTGTAATCAATACACGAGGAATGTCACCAAGGATATCATCAGATCAATGAAAGCCCTAGAGTTTGAAATAGTGGAACTCATGACGTTGGTTGAGACCACAGGAGATTGGGGCCATACGCAGGCACTCAAGAAAAAAAAAAGTTGAATTGGCAGATCTGCTGGGTATCAGAGCACAGGGGGCATTGGTGAGAAGTAAGTTTCAGGGAATATCTGAAATGGATGCCTCATCCAAATTTTTCTTTGGTTTAGAGAAAAAGAATGGACAAAGAAAAATTATTCATTGTCTCAAATCAGCTGTTGGACAAGAGCTCACTAGCCCTAGTGAAATTAGAAAGAGGGCAGTAGAGTTCTATGCTGAGCTCTACAAGTGTGAGTACAAAGAGGATAAAACAGTGACACAGAAGTTCCTTGATGGGCTCCCAAAGGTGGATGCAGAAGCTCAGGTTGAGCTTGAGCAACCATTGTCTTTGCAGGAGTTATACTCTGCATTAAAAGGCATGGAAAATGGAAGGGCACCAGGCTTTGATGGGCTTCCCGTTGACTTTTTTAAGTCTTTTTGGACTATGTTGGGAGAAGATTGGCTGGCAGTGGTTAATGATAGTTTAACCGGAGGGTTACTACCATTAAGCTGCAGAAGGGCTGTCCCTCACCCTACTGCCCAAAAAGGGAGACCCTAGGGAGGTGAAAAACTGGAGGCCGGTGGCTTTATTGTGCACTGATTATAAGATCCTGTCCAAGGCTTTGTCCAACAGGCTGAGGGAGGTGATGGGGCAAATCATACATACGGACCAGTCCTACTGTGTTCCTGGCAGGCAGATAGGGGATAACATTTCTCTGATTCGTGACTTTTTGGACATCTCTAGGGCTATTGGGGTGGATGCAGGTCTAATTTCAATTGATCAGGAAAAGGCATTTGACCGAGTTGAACATCAATATTTATGGCATACACTTGAGGCGTTTGGGTTCAGCTCTGGTTTTATTGACATGATAAAGGTGATATATGGTGACATTGAAAGTGTATTGAAAGTTAACGGTGGTTTGAGTGCTCCTTTTAAAGTGTGTAGAGGTATTAGGCAGGGATGTTCTTTATCAGGGATGCTGTATGCCATTGCTATAGAGCCACTACTAAATAGCATTAGAAGTCGCATTGAAGGGGTGTACCTTTCCAAGGATATTCCTCCTATTCGTCTTTCAGCCTATGCTGATGATGTAGTTGTTTTAGTGAAAAATCAAGCGGAGGTGGATAGTTTGAGTCTAATGGTTGATCGGTTTAGGGGAATATCCTCGGCAAAAGTAAATTGGGAAAAGAGTTGTGCATTACAGATTGGAGAATGGTCTGGAGGGATCATGGCTTTGCCAGGGGATTGGAATGGTGTAAGGGAGGGTTTAAGTATCTTGGAGTGTACTTAGGAGATGAGGGGATTATGGAAAGAAATTGGATTGGGGTGGTTGAAATGGTGGAAGGGAGGATGAGGAGATGGCGTTGGTTGTTATCTCGAATGTCATATAGGGGGAGAACTATTATAGTTAACAATGTGATTGCCTCTGCATTATGGCATCGGTTGGCAGTTTTAGAACCACCTTCTGGTCTTCTGGCTAAGATACAGGCAATTATGGTAGATTTTTTTGGGATAAATATCACTGGGTTCCACAAAGTGTTTTGTATTTGTCAAAAGAGGAGGGGGGACAAGGTCTGGTACATCTTGCTAGTAGGGCTGCTGCTTTCCGTTTCAGTTTATTCAAAGGTTGCTTTATGGACAGGAAAATGTGGTGTGGAGGGGGGTAGCAGGCCTTGTGTTACAGAGGGTTGGAGGTTTAGGTTTAAAGAAGGCTTTATTTCTGGTTGATAGTAGCCAGATTTCTAGGGAGGGAGTACCTCCGTTTTACAGAGGCCTTCTCAGAGTGTGGAGCATAATGAAGGTGTCCAGACGAACTTCAGCGGAGTCAGTGCATTGGCTGTTGGAGGAACCTCTGGTGTGTGGGGCAAGACTGGATTGTACAACTGCAGCTGTTCCACATTTCTCCAAGATTCTGGTGAAGGGAAAAATAATCACCTTAAGACAGTTAATGGCAATGGCTGGGCCCGACTTAATGGATGGAAGACGGTTGGCTGAACATTTGGGGGTGAGGTCGAAAGGATTGTTGGACAAATGCTGGGAAGCTGCAGGAAAGCTCTGTCAGCGGAAGAATGGGAATGCTTAATAGCCACAAGAAGAAGGAACAAGATGAAGACGTCTCATTTCCAAGATTAGGATTACACCAAATATCACAGAGTCAGAGAGAAAGGGTATATTGTTGGATTTGAGAGGGTTGGAGGAGGTGGGTTTGGATGAGGTGAATGGGAAGGATTTGTATAGGGGTGTGTTAAGGTGTTAAACAAAGAGAAATTGAAAAATAGAAAAGACACTCCATGGAGGGTAAAATTGGGAATAGATGACAAGGTAAAGCCAGCATGGAGAGCACTGTACAAACCACCGTTACAAAAGGGTACTGGTGATATGCAATGGAGGGTGTTACATGGCATTATTGCAGTTAATGCTTTTGTATCTGTCATTAATTCAGATGTTAGAGATGGATGTCCTTTTTGTAATATAAGAGAAACCATTTTTCACTGTTTTATGGAGTGTGAGAGGATAAAACCTTTATTGGAAATACTGGAATCATTGTTTAGAGCTGTAGGTGAGATTTTTAATAACAATGTTTTTATTTTGGGGTTTCAATATAGTAAGCAACAGAAAAGAAAATGTCAAATGTTAAATTTTATTTTGGGACAAGCTAAGATGTCAATTTTTTTGAGTAGGAAACATAAAATAGACACGGGATATGAGAAGGATATAAGATGTGTTTTTAAAGGATTAGTGAAAGCAAGAATAAAAGTGGATTTTGAGTTTTCTCAGCTGTAAAAGATCTCCCATTGTTTGAGGAGAAGTGGGCATATGAAGGAGCGCTTTGTTTTGTAGAGGAGGGGAAATTATT
>NC_074691.1:3235804-3252499 GCF_029448725.1 Salvelinus fontinalis | reverse complement strand
ATCTCTCTCTCTCTCTCTCTCCCCTCTCTGTCTCTCTCTCTGTCTATCTGTCTCTCTCTCTCTCTCTGTCTGTCTATCTCTGTCTCTCTCTGTCTCTCTGTCTCTCTGTCTCTCTGTCTCTCTGTCTCTCTCTCTCTATCTTTCTCTCTCTCTCTCTCTTTCTCTCTCTCTCTCTCTCTCTCTCTCTCTCTCTCTCTCTCTCTCTCTCTCTCTCTCTCTCTCTCTCTCTCTCTCTCTCTCTCTCTCTCTCTCTTTCTCTGTCTCTCTGCCTCTCTCTCAATTCAAATCAATTTGCTTTATTGGCATGACGTAACAGTGTACATATTGCCAAAGCTTATTTACAATATAAAAAATGAGAATGAAAATTGTCAACGGGACAACAGTAACAACAATAACCAAGTGTCAAAATTACCATACATTGAACAATAACAATAAACATACAGTAGAAGACATGCAGGTTGATTGGTCTGTCAGACACTGTCCCTCAACTTATGGCAGGCAGCAATGTAGTGCGCTGCCAACCCACAGCTCTCTGCGTCCTCCCCCAACAGGACGGGTAGCCTATTCTCATCAGAGAGGTCTTTACCTTGAATAAGAGTTTCAAATTTGGGGAAATGACACTCTAATTGTTTTATATTTTTGACATTTTGTCAGGAAATGCAGCTCCGTCTCAGGTTCTGCTGTTGTGCAGTGGTTGCACAGCCTTTCCTCTACAGGGAGCCAGGTTTTCCTGTGTCTACCCTTCTCAATGGCAAGGCTGTGCTCACTGAGCCTGTACTTTGTCAAGGTTTTTCTAAGGTTTTGATCAGTAACCATGGTCAAATATTTAGCCACAGTGTACTGTCGATTTAGGGCCAGATAGCACTGCATTTTGCTTTGTGCTTGTGCTTGTGTTTCCCAATAAGCAATATAGTTTTGTTTTGACTGTGTTGTAATTTGGTTTATCCTGATTGATTGGATGTTCTGGTCCTGAGGCTTCAGTGTGTTAGTAGAACAGGTGTGTGAACTCAGCCCCAGGACCAGCTGGATGAGGGGACTCTTTTCTTTGCTCAGCTCTTGGCATTGCAGGGCTTGGTAGTGATATGAGAGGGGGTCACTGTATTTTAGATGTTTCCAAAACTTAATTGCTCTTTTTTGAGTTTTTATTATTAGTGGATATTGGCCTAATTCTGCCCTGCATGCATTGTTTGTAGTTTTCCTCTGGACATGTAGGATAATCTTACAGAACTCTGCATGCAGGGTTTCAATGGGATGTTTGTCCCATTTGATGAAATCTTGTTTTGCAAGTGGACCCCACACCTCGCTGCCATAAAGTGCAATTGGTTCAATGACATATTCAATTAGTTTTAGCCAAATTTTAATAGGTATTTCAATTTGAATTTGCTTTTTAATGGCGTAGAATGCCCTGCGTGCTTTCTCTCTCAGTTCATTCACTGCCTCATTAAGGTGTCCAGTTGAGCTTATTTTTAAACCTAAGTAATTGTAGTGTGTGCAGTACTCTATATATTTTGTACCAATTGAGAACTTTGGTCTAATTCCCTGAGATCTGGATCTTCTCTGGAAAATCATTATTTTAGTCTTTTTGGGGTTTACTGCCAGGGCCCAGGTCTGGCAGTACTGCTCTAGCAGGTCCAGGCTCTGCTGTAGGCCATGTGCTGTGGGTGACAGCAGGCATAGGTCATCTGCGAAGAGTAGGCATTTAACCTCTGAATTGTGGAGACTAACACCATGGGCTGAGGATTTTTCTAGAATAGTGGCCAATTCGTTGATGTAAATATTGAAGAGTGCAGGGCTCAGATTACAACCCTGACGAAGGCCCCACCCCTGGTTAAAGAATTCTGTTATTTTCTTACAAATTTTAATGCTGCACGTATTGCCAGTATACATTGATTTAATTATGTCATATGCTTTACCCCCTACACCACTTTCAATAACTTTGTAGAACAGTCCTGTATGCCAAATAGAATCAAATGCTTTTTGGAAGTTGATAAAGCAAGCGTATATTTTGGTATTATTTTGGTGGACATGTTTATCTATCAGGGTGTAAATATGATCAGTCGTGCGATGTTTTGGTATAAATCCAATTTGGCTTTTACTCAAGACATTGTGCTTATTAAGGAAGTTTAGAACTCTTACATTTATAATACTACAGAAAACCTTCCCCAGGTTACTGTTCACACAAATGCCTCTGTAATTGTTAGGGTCAAATTTGTCCTTGATTCCAGATGTCAGGGAAATAACCTACACTCAGGATCAAATTAAACAGTTTTAATATAGCCAATTGAAATGTTGCACTAGTGAGTTTGAGCATCTCATTTAGGATGCCATCAGGTCCGCATGCTTTTTTACATTTGAGAGCCTGAAGTTTCTTATAGAGCTCCTGGTCAGTAATTGGAGAGTCCAGTGGATTTTGATTGTCCTTTATAGCTTTTTCTAATCCATTCAACTTCTCATGAATTTGGCGTTGTTCTGCGTTTGTGTCAATTTGAACGGTGTTGTAGAGTGTTTTAAAATGGTATCTCTCTCTCTCTCTGTCTACGTCTCTTTCTATTAGTTCTACATCTCCTTATCTCAGTCTCATTGTACTATTCCCTCTATCATATCTCACTCTTTCTTTTATCGGTTTACTATTGACCTCACTCATGTAATACCCACTACTCACTCTCTCACTCTCATTCGCCAAATCTTTCAATAATTTCCCCGCATCTCATTCTCATAGGTTTCGTCCCAAATGGCACCCTATTCCCTATGGGCATTGGATACAAGTAGTGCACTACGTAGGGGATAAGGAAGCACCCTTCTGCCTTATTAGTCCTGCTGCATATCTGTCATTACTGTCCTCAGTTACCTGACAGAGGAGGATTTAGTCTCTGTCATTACTGTCCTCAGTTACCTGACAGAGGAGGATTTAGTCTCTGTCATTACTGTACTCAGTTACCTGACAGAGGAGGATTTAGTCTCTGTCATTACTGTCCTCAGTTACCTGACAGAGGAGAATTTAGTCTCTATCTTTACTGTCCTCAGTTACCTGACAGAGGAGGATTTAGTCTCTGTCATTACTGTCCTCAGTTACCTGACAGGGGAGGATTCAGTCTGAATTAGTGGGAAGGTGAGAAGCTGAGACAGCAAGGCAGACATCAATCAATCATTCATACTTCATTGGACAGACACAGGAGGAGAGAAAGAAATGGTGAGAGACACAGGAGGAGAGAAATAGATTGAGAAACACAGGATGAGAGAAAGGCAAGATGGAAGGAGTGAGACATAATGAGTGAAGAGAAAGAGTGAACAACAAAGCCCCCGGCACACACACACACCTTATTGAGGGACCCTACGCTCCGTGAGGAGGTATCAGTGAACACACACACCTTATTAGGGGCCCCAATGCTCCGTGAGGAGGTTTCAGTGAACTCACACACCTTATTAGGGGCCCCTATGCTCCGTGAGGAGGTATCAGTGAACACACACACCTTATTGAGGGCCCATATGCTCCGTGAGGAGGCATCAGTGAACACACACACCTTATTGAGGGCCCCTATGCTCCGTGAGGAGGCATCAGTGAACACACACACCTTATTGAGGGCCCATATGTTCCGTGAGGAGGCATCAGTGAACACACACACCTTATTGAGGGCCCCTATGCTCCATGAGGAGGCATCAGTGAACACACACACCTTATTGAGGGCCCATATGTTCCGTGAGGAGGTATCAGTGAACACACACACCTTATTGAGGGCCCATATGCTCCGCGAGGAGGTATCAGTGAACACACACACCTTATTGAGGGCCCATATGCTCCGTGAGGAGGTATCAGTGAAC
Source organism: Salvelinus fontinalis (assembly GCF_029448725.1). NCBI lineage: Eukaryota > Metazoa > Chordata > Actinopteri > Salmoniformes > Salmonidae > Salvelinus > Salvelinus fontinalis. The sequence continues at coordinate 3,248,680 of NC_074691.1, read as the reverse complement.
ACACACACCTTATTGAGGGCCCCTATGCTCCGCGAGGAGGTATCAGTGAACACACACACCTTATTGAGGGCCCATATGCTCCGTGAGGAGGTATCAGTGAACACACACACCTTATTGAGGGCCCCTATGCTCCGCGAGGAGGTATCAGTGAACACACACACCTTATTGAGGGCCCATATGCTCCGTGAGGAGGTATCAGTGAACACACACACCTTATTGAGGGCCCCTATGCTCCGCGAGGAGGCATCAGTGAACAGTTTGCTGTGCAGCAGCATGACGCGGGCGATGAGGTAGAGGCGGAGGAACATGGGAACACTCAGCACCATGTCCAGGTCAGCCTCAGCCTGGGACGGGGCGTAAGAGAACGCCAGACGTGCCCGCCACTGGAACTTAAAGTCCCCGGGCACCGGATGCACCGCCGACACCAGTAGCTCCAACGATATCAGCAACACCCGATTCAACGTCATGGCGATGCGCCAGTCGTCCGCTCCGTTGTCGATGACGAAGAGCTGTGGTAGGGAAGAGGAGGAACAAGGGACAGGAAGATAGAACGAGGGCTGGTTAGAGCGGAGGTAGCATTTTAAACACTTTTTAATTACTTAGTAATGAGTGTCGACATCATCATCATGGTCACCATCATCATCATCATCAGTAGTTTGGTACATGATTACAGTGTTAGTGCCTGTAGTAGTCAATATAATGGCTTTGCATAATCACAGTGGATTTATCATTGATTTGATGAGAGGAAGCTGTTGTATGTGACAATGTAGTGACACTGTTGATGTTTAGACTGCTTTGTTCCCCTTTCCCTCATATAAAACGAACTGTCTGCTAACTGTCTGGTAACTGTAGGCTAACTGTCTGCTAACTGGCAGCTACATATCTGCTAACTGTCTGCTAACTGTTTTCTAACTGTCTGCTAACTGTAGGCTAACTGTCTGCTAACTGTCTGCTAACTGTAGGCTAACTGTAGGCTAACTGTAGGCTAACTGTAGGCTAACTGTCTGCTAACTGTAGGCTAACTGTCTGCTAACTGTCTGCTAACTGTAGGCTAACTGTCTGCTAACTCTCAGTTAACTGTCTGCTAACTGTCAGCTAAATGTCTGCTAACTGTTTACTAACTGCCTGCTAACTGTCTACTAACTGTCTGCTAACTGTAGGCTAACTGTCTGCTAACTGTCTGCTAACTCTCAGCTAACTGTTTACTAACTCTCAGCTAACTGTTTACTAACTGTCAGCTAAATGTCTGCTAACTCTCTGCTAACTGTTTACTAACTGCTAACTGTAGGCTAACTGTCTGCTAACTGTAGGCAAACTGTCTGCTAACTGTCTGCTAACTGTCTGCTAACTGTCTGCTAACTGTCTGCTAACTGTCTGCTAACTCTCAGCTAACTGTCAGCTAAATGTCTGCTAACTGTAGGCTAACTGTCTGCTAACTGTCTGCTAACTGTAGGCTAACTGTCTACTAACTGTCTGCTAACTCTCAGCTAACTGTCAGCTAAATGTCTGCTAACTCTCAGCTAAATGTCTGCTAAGACTCAGCTAACTGTCTGCTAAGACTCAGCTAACTGTCTGCTAACTCTCAGCTAACTCAGCTAATTGTCTGCTAACTCTCAGCTAACTGTCTGCTAACTGTCTCCTAACTCTCAGCTTACTGTCAGCTAACTCTCAGCTAACTCTCAGCTTACTGTCTGCTAACTGTCTGCTAACTCTCAGCTTACTGCCTGCTAACTGTCTGCTAACTGTCTGCTAACACCCCAGTAACCTAAGTGATCCCATTATCCCAGTCACAGCATTACTTTGAGATATCATTATGGATGTATTTCTGGCATCATTATGAACACACTCTAGCCATAATGCTTTAATTGCTGTTTTTTTCCTGCTCAGTCGATGTTGTTTGCTTTCTTAATTGCTGTGGTTACTGTTGATACTGTCGCCCGGGCGGTTGTTATGAGGAAAAGCTAAGAGCAGGGTTTTAGTAGAGACCATCCCCTTCAGGAAGAGACAGACGAGGGGGGAGATGAAGAGAGAATACGAGAGAGGGGGGAGATATGGAGAAGGAGAGAGAGGGAGGAGCTAGAGATAGGGGAAAGAGAAGGCAGGGAATGAGAAAGAGAGAAAAAGAAGGGAGACAGAGAAAGAGGAGAGACAGACAGGTGGAGAGTGAGCGATGGAGCGAGGTAGGGAAGTCCCTGTTTTAAATGAAAGGTTGAACAGATGCTGTTGAGCAGAGAGAGAGAGAGCAGCTCTTGCTGTATCCACATGATTCATCTGGAGAGGTTTTTTTCCCACACACTTTGTCTCATCATACACAACAAACACTATGAGAGGGTCAACCAACAGAACTAACACAGTACAGGACCAACCAGGAGTCACAACTCATCTGGAGGGGCCTCCACTGTAGCAGGATTTAATGTACAACCACTACCAGACTGAAGAACAAGGGATAGGGAGAGAAAGAAAGAAAGACACAGACAGACAGACAGAGACAGACAGACAGACAGACAGACAGACAGACAGAGAGACAGACAGACAGACAGACAGACAGACAGACAGACAGACAGACAGACAGACAGACAGACAGACAGACAGACAGACAGACAGACAGACAGACAGACAGACAGACAGACAGACAGACAGACAGACAGACAGACAGACAGACAGACAGACAGACAGACAGACAGACAGACAGACAGACAGACAGACAGAGAGAGAGAGAGAGAGAGAGAGAGAGAGAGAGAGAGAGAGAGAGAGAGAGAGAGAGAGAGAGAGAGAGAGAGAGAGAGAAGGAATGATACAGATAGTTAAACTGAAATGTGACACTAAAAGAGAGTTCAGTAGTGGTAACATTCTAGCCCAGGTGTCTGTGTCTGCTCCAGCCAACTTACCTTGGTGAGACAGCTACAGCCTGTGGCCTGTGCTCTAGTAGCAGAATGCCATTCAGTGCATTTACAGACACAACCAGCTGTGGATCACTGCTGGATAGAAAGCACAAATAGACTTTCAGCTTTCAGACTAGATGTCTCTGTTTGCGTGACAGTGTAGCATGCAACTGGTGCCACTGGTGAAAAGACTAAAGGAGCATTCATCATGTCGTTGGTGTGTGTCGCAAGGAGTCATTGTGTTCTGCACACTCGTGTATTGTAGGTAAAATTATTTGTGAATGCTGCATGTCAGTCAGTGTGTGTGTATGTGTGCATGAAAGAGAGAGAGAGACAGAGAGAGAACGAGAGTGAGAGAGAGAGAGAACGAGAGTGAGAGCGGGTGTTTTGCAGACCCAGCCTCGTCATGGTGACTGTTGCCAAGGCGACAACATCAAAGACCAGCCAAGCTTAATTAGAATCCCCAGCCAGAGAGAAAGAGATAAAGAAAGAGAGAGGGAGGGAGGGGGGGAGGGGGGGATGGAGGGAAATAGAGGTAGGGACACAGGGGAAGAGATAGAGACAACGGGAAGGAAGAGAGAGAAAGATCCTGTGTGTGAGAGTCAAAGAGAGTGAGAGAGAGTACAGTACAAAAGTTTGTGTGTGTGTGTGTGTGTGTGTGTGTGTGTGTGTGTGTGTGTGTGTGTGTGTGTGTGTGTGTGTGTGTGTGTGTGTGTGTGTGTGTGTGTGTGTGTGTGTGTGTGTGTGTGTGTGTGTGTGTACTAATGGCACTGTGCTTTTCCATTGAGTCAGAGGGAAGCCCATCACAGCCCCAACACACACACAACTCATTCACACTTACAGAACATCTCTCGTCTGCAAACTGATCGTCATTCACTCTGCTGTCCCTTCAGTGTGTGTGTGTGTGTGTGTGTGTGTGTGTGTGTGTGTGTGTGTGTGTGTGTGTGTGTGTGTGTGTGTGTGTGTGTGACACCGCCGCTCTTCTATCCCTCACTTCCTCTTTCTCTCTCTTCCCCAGATCCTCCCTCCCTCTTTCTGAATGACATCCAAACAAATCCAAACAGAAGTGATTCAGACTCGCACCATCAGAGGAAATTACCCTCCTCCTTCTCTCTCTCCCTCCCTCCCCCTTCCTCTTCATTCCACACACCTCTACACAGTCCTCCCTCCTCTTCGTCCTCTTCCTCCTGCTGCTGTCACTCTTTTCCTGGATGAATCGCCACAAGGAAAAACTAAATATTTAAATTCCATTAAGAAGGTAATCTGTCAATGGGAATGACTGAGCACCACCGGGCTTACACCACAGAACAGTAGGAGAGGAGGAGGGAGAGAGGGAGGGAAGTGGGAGAAGAAGGGAGGGAGGAGAGGAGAGCGGGAGTGTCGTCACTAGTTAACACATCCACAAAGTCATAATTATGGCATAACCCCACCCATTTGTACCTTTTATCTTCTTAAAATTTTATTTGAAACCTTACCCTAACCTTAACCCTAACATGAACCACCTGCTAACCTTATGCCTAACCATAACCTTAAATTAAGACCAAAAAGCACATTTGACTTTTGACAATTTGACCATTTTGGACTTTGTGGCTGAGGAATCTGACATTGTGGCTGTGTTAACTAGTGGGGTACAGTACCAGAGGGAAAAGGGAATAGGCAGGAGGGAGGGATGAGATAGAAGGCGTGTGGAAATAAAGGACAGGCAAAGAGAGAGAGAGCGAGGGATAGATGGAGGAAAGTGAGCAGAGGAAATTATGAAGGCCAAAGAAAGGTGAGGCCTTTTCACAGGTGAAGGTGTAAACTGGCAGGGGATTAGCTAGCGGATGTCTCCTGGTGCGCTATAATAGGACACCTCTAAACCCTCTTTGGCTCCCGGCCTGACAACCCCATCTAACCCCTCCCTCACCCTGCCTCCCCCTCTCACCCACTCCTGTCCACAGCCACTGACTGTATGTGCTTTGGGAGTGTGTGTGTGCTCTAGGTGTGTGTGTGTAAAACTTCTCCTTCCATCATCCTCACCCTCCTCTTACCCCCCAGATCCCCCACCTCCCCTTCTCCAGCCCTGCTCTGCTAGGGACGCTGCTGTAACAACAGACCAGAGCGAGAGACGGAAGGAGTGCCACGTATCAAACACTTATTTCATTTATGTTAAAACCAGATAAATCTGGGTGAGTCCCCTGCTGATTATAGACCTATAAGTTTAATAAATTGTGACAATAATATAATAACAAAGCTTATAAGCAAAAAAATTTCAAAAGTCTTACCAGACTTGATACATATCAATCAAACAGGGTTTATTAAAGATAGACAGTTACAAACAAATACAACTTTCAGTTGAATACTAAACGCTAAAAAACAACATATAGATGTATCAATAATGCGACACATTGGTGCGGCTGGCTTCTGGGTTAAGCAGGTCATGTTTCGGAGGATGAGACAAGATCGAAATAGGGGAGAAAAGGGGGGTAAAAAAATATAGATATACCGGTCAAAAGTTACACTTACTCATTCAAGGGTTTTTCTTTATTTTACTATTTTCTACAAGACATCAAAACTATGAAAATAACACTTATGGAATCATGTAGTAACCAAACAAGTGTTAAACAAATCTAAATATATTTTATATTTGGGATTCTTCAAATAGCCACCCTTTTCTTTGATGAGAGCATTGCACACTCTTGGCATTCTCTCAACCAGCTTCATGAGGTAGTCACCTGGAATGCATTTCAATTAAAAGTTGTACCTTCTTAAAAGTTTGAGCCAGTCAGTTGTGTTGTGACAAGGTGGGGGGGGGGGGGGGTATACAGAAGATAGCCCTATTTGGTAGAAGACCAAGTCCATTTTATGGCAAGAACAGATCAAATAAGCAAACAGAAACTACATCATTACTTTAAGACATGAAGGTCACTCAATACAGAAAATGTCAAGAACATTGAAAGTTTCTTCAAGTGCAGTCGCAAAAACCATCAAGTGCTATGATGAAACTGGCTTTCATGAGGACCGCCACAGGAATGAAAGACACAGAGTTTCCTATGCTGCACAGGATAAGTTCATTAGAGTTACCAGCCTCAGAAATTGCAGCCCAAATAAATGCTTCACAGAGTTCAAGTAACAGACACATCTCAACATCAACTGTTCAGATGAGACTGTGTGAATCAGGCCTTCATGGTCGAATTTCTGCAAAGAAACTACTACTAAAGGACACCAATAAGAAGAAGAGACTTGCTTGGGCCAAGAAGCACGAGCAATGGTGTCTCTACTTGCACATTCATCTTTTGCACATCTACCATTCCAGTGTTTAATTGCTATATTGTAATTCCTTTGCCATCATGGCCTATTTATTGCCTTAACTCCCTTATCTTACCTCATTTGCACCCACTGTATATATGTGTAACTCTGTGTTGTTGTATGTCCCGAACTGCTATGCTTTATCTTGGCCAGGTCACAGTTGCAAATGAGAACTTGTTCTCAACTAGCCTACCTGGTTAAATAAACGTGAAATATAACAAATTTAAAATAAAAAGTTGGCTGTCAGAAGTATTACAATGTAAATGTACTTTTAATCTGTCTCTCTGTTTATTTCAAGACATGGCATATGAGGGAGCAGTGATACCCGATCATCTTGAAAAAAAACAACAAAAAAACAACAACAAAAATCAACCAATCCTCCATCGTTAACCCAATGGAAAGTTCAAATGCTTTGTTATCTAAATGCTGAAAGTGTGTGGGCGACGGAGAGAAACAAAATGGTGCAGTTTGAGGCCATGTGACGGAGTGTGATGTGGGCACTGGAGATGGGGGTATGAGCAGATGGCTCTGGGCAGGGGTGATGTTGTGATGGCTCTGGGCAGGGGTGATGTTGTTGATGGCTCTGGGCAGGGGCGATGTTGTGATGGCTCTGGGCAGGGGTGATGTTGTGATGGCTCTGGGCAAGGGTGATGTTGTGATGGCTCTGGGCAGGGGTGATGTTGTGATGGCTCTGGGCAGGGGTGATGTTGTGATGGCTCTGGGAAGGGGTGATGTTGTGATGGCTCTGGGCAGGGGTGATGTTGTGATAGCTCTGGGCAGGGGTGATGTTGTGATGGCTCTGGGCAGGGGTGATGTTGTGATGGCTCTGGGCAGGGGTGATGTTGTGATGGCTCTGGGCAGGGGTGATGTTGTGATGGCTCTGGGCAGGGGTGATGTTGTGATGGCTCTGGGCAGGGGTGATGTTGTGATGGCTCTGGGCAGGGGTGATGTTGTGATGGCTCTGGGCAGGGGTGATGTTGTGATGGCTCTGGGCAGGGGTGATGTTGTGATGGCTCTGGGCAGGGGTGATGTTGTGATGGCTCTGGGGAGGGGTGATGTTGTGATGGCTCTGGGCAGGGGTGATGTTGTGATGGCTCTGGGCAGGGGTGATGTTGTGGATGTTGGTGAGCGTCTGTATGTTGTTGTTTGTATGTGGATGTTTTGTATTGTTTAAAAAATATTTTAAAAGGAAGGAGAGAAAGAGGGGAAAGGAGTGAGACAGAGACAGGAAATGAGAGAGAGCAGGAGAAAGAGATAGAGAGACAGAAATAGGAGAGAGGGGGAAGGAGAGCGACTTGAAACTCTAATGGTCTTCTGTAGAATACGGTGCTCTCTGATAAGATGTGCAGTTTCCCCTCTTCCCCCCAGATGAGCATTCACCCCCTCCCTCTCTCATGTCCTCCATCTCCCAGGCCAAACTCCCATGGCCATGGTGGCTGCTGAGTAATCGTGTTAAGTCCCTGACTGCAGATGTCTCTAATACAGAACAAGACACAGACACAAGCAGACACCAACAGGCCAATCCAGAGTCACACAGTACAGAGACAGACCTGACCAAACAAGCCCAGAGTCACACAGAACAGAGACAGACCTGACCAAACAAGCCCAGAGTTACACAGAACACAGACAGACCAACAAGCCCAGAGTCACACAGAACAGAGACAACCCTGACCAAACAAGCCCAGAGTCACACAGAACAGAGACAGACCTGACCAAACAAGCCCAGAGTCACACAGAACACAGATAGACCTGACAAACAAGCCCAGAGTCACACAGAACAGAGACAGACCTGACCAAACAAGCCCAGAGTTACACAGAGCACAGACAGACCTGACCAACAAGCCCAGAGTCACACAGAACACAGACAGACCTGACAAACAAGCCCAAAGTCACACAGAACAGAGACAGACCTGACCAAACAAGCCCAGAATTACACAGAACATAGACAGACCTAACCAACAAGCCCAGAGTCACACAGAACAGAGACAGACCTGACCAAACAAGCCCAGAGTCACACAGAATAGAGACAGACCCGACCAACAATCCCAGAGTTGCACAGAACATAGACAAACCTGACCAAACAAGCCCAGAATTACACAGAACATAGACAGACCTACCCAACAAGCCCAGAGTCACACAGAACAGAGACAGACCTGACCAAACAAGCCCAGAGGCACACAGAACAAAGACAGACCTGACCAACAAGCCCAGAGGCACACAAAATAAAGACAGCCTTGACCAACAAGCCCAGAGGCACACAGAACAAAGACAGACCTGACCAACAAGCCCAGAGGCACACAGAACAAAGACAGACCTGACCAACAAGCCCAGAGGCACACAGAACATAAACAGACATGACCAAACAAGCCCAGAGTCACTACTCCCCAGCGGGAGGAACAAAAAGGAGGTACAGTAGATGATTTCCCTAAGCACTCATACAGTTTCAGATATTTTTTTTTCCCCCTAATGTATAAGGCTGGGATTAGCAGTAGGGTAATCTTATCCTAGATCTGTGGTTAGGGGCGAGTTTTACCTGTGAGGAGAAAGCCCACCTCAGGGAGGAGAAAGACCGGCTCCACTACACACCACAGGACACAGTGATGGAGAGGACACACGCATACGTGCACACACACTCACACACACAAATAGGGTGGGAAACGCCTTGCAAGGCCTGCAGCATGGAAATCCCTTGAAGAGAGAGATAAAAACTAGGACAAGGATTTCACATCTCTCTCTCTCTCAATCACACACATATATATATATAGGAAAACAGATGACCCACTTTCCTAGACTGTGCTCTCACCTCTGAGGGAACACCTCTCTGGCTTTCTCTACACAGCTGAGAGAGAGAGACAGAGACAGAGAGAGACAGAGAGAGACAGAGAGAGACAGAGACAGAGACAGAGACAGAGACAGAGACAGAGAGAGAGAGAGAGAGAGAGAGAGAGAGAGAGAGAGAGAGAGAGAGAGAGAGAGAGAGAGAGAGAGAGAGACAGAGAGAGAGAGAGAGAGAGAGAGAGAGAGAGAGAGAGAGAAAGAGAGAGAGAAAGAGAGAGAGAGATAGATAGATAGATAGATAGAGAAAGAGAGAAAGAAAGAGAGATAGATAGAGAAAGAGAGAAAGAGAGAGAGTGGGGTGAGAGAAAGAGAGAGAACATACAATTTGATATATCAATTAGGATCTGGCTAAAAATACTTGAATCAGTTATAGAACCCTCTATGGTTGTGAAGTCTGGGGTCCACAAACACCAAATTGAGACACTGCAGAATACCTAACCACTGTGACTGAACAAAAATTAAGAAAAGCTTTGACTATGAACAGACTCAGCGAGCATAGCCTTGCTATTGAAAGAAGCCGCCATAGCCGCCATTCTGTTGAATTATTTTCCCTTTCGTACTTCAACTATTCGCACATGTTACATCACTGTACATAGACAATAATATAACATCTGAAATGTCTCTATTCTTTTGAAACTCTTGAAACTTTCATTTTTGTTTATTGTTTATTTCCCTTGTTTTGACAACGAAAAAAACAACTTTGAATTGAATTGAGGGAGACAAGGAGAGAGAGTGAAGAGAGAGAGGGGTGGAGCGGAAGTCAGCAGAGTGATAAGGGACGTGGCATGCTGATATTAACATACTGTTAGAATGTACCCAGTGTTTCCCTAACAAGGTCTGATATTAACATACTGTTAGAATGTACCCAGTGTTTCCCTAACAAGGTCTGATATTAACATACTGTTAGAATGTACCCAGTGTTTCCCTAACAAGGTCTGATATTAACATACTGTTAGAATGTACCCAGTGTTTCCCTAACAAGGTCTGATATTAACATACTGTTAGAATGTACCCAGTGTTTCCCTAACAAGGTCTGATATTAACATACTGTTAGAATGTACCCAGTGTTTCCCTAACAAGGTCTGATATTAACATACTGTTAGAATGTACCCAGTGTTTCCCTAACAAGGTCTGATATTAACATACTGTTAGAATGTACCCAGTGTTTCCCTAACAAGGTCTGATATTAACATACTGTTAGAATGTACCCAGTGTTTCCCTAACAAGGTCTGATATTAACATACTGTTAGAATGTACCCAGTGTTTCCCTAACAAGGTCTGATATTAACATACTGTTAGAATGTACCCAGTGTTTCCCTAACAAGGTCTGATATTAACATACTGTTAGAATGTACCCAGTGTTTCCCTAACAAGGTCTGATATTAACATACTGTTAGAATGTACCCAGTGTTTCCCTAACAAGGTCTGATATTAACATACTGTTAGAATGTACCCAGTGTTTCCCTAACAAGGTCTGATATTAACATACTGTTAGAATGTACCCAGTGTTTCCCTAACAAGGTCTGATATTAACATACTGTTAGAATGTACCCAGTGTTTCCCTAACAAGGTCTGATATTAACATACTGTTAGAATGTACCCAGTGTTTCCCTAACAAGGTCTGATATTAACATACTGTTAGAATGTACCCAGTGTTTCCCTAACAAGGTCTGCATGCTGCTGATATCCTGTAGTGAACTTGGGGGCAGCATTTCCTGCATGGGGTGCTGAACCAACAACCTTCTGGTCCCAGGGTGTGGAAAGAGACGTGATCCATCTTTGCTTTCACCACAAATGGAAGACAAACAAGAAAATCTCTGCTATCGCCCCATTGTGAATGTTGCTATTCAGGGGTCTAGTAACGTAACCAGCAAGGGTATTGTGTAAGAAAAAAGTTGCTCCAATAAATCTGACCCAAAAACAACTACGTACATAAGACGTGTGGCAGCCTTTTGCAGACTACTCCCATTACTACCAGTATAACGATGGACTAATGAAAAATCTCTCTCTCTCTCTCTCTCTCTCTACTTCTGAATTCATTTCAATTAAATGCTCCCCGTCTCCCTCACAGTGTGAGTGTATGAATTAGGAAAGTGTGTGTGTGTGTTAGGATAGTGTGTGAGTGTGTGTGGGCAGCTGGCCTTCTCTAACCTCCACCCCCACCCCTCTCAGCCTGAGGACAGAAGGCCACAGCGAGAGGGGGACAGACAAGAAGGTGGACATAGAGAGAACAGGGAGAGGAGGTAAGGGAAACAGCGAGAGGGGGGCAGACAGGAAGGTGGACATAGAGAGAACAGGGAGAGGAGGTAAGGGAAACAGTGAGAGGGGGACAGACAGGAAGGTGGACATAGAGAGAACAAGGAGAGGAGGTAAGGGAAACAGTGAGAGGGGGACAGACAGGAAGGTGGACATAGAGAGAACAAGGAGAGGAGGTAAGGGAAACAGTGAGAGGGGGACAGACAGGAAGGTGGACATAGAGAGAACAAGGAGAGGAGATGAGGGAAACAGTGAGAGGGGGACAGACAGGAAGGTGGACATAGAGAGAACAGGGAGAGGAGGTAAGGGAAACAGTGAGAGGGGAACAGACAGGAAGGTGGACATAGAGAGAACAGGGAGAGGAGGTAAGGGAAACAGCGAGAGGGGGACAGACAGGAAGGTGGACATAGAGAGAACAAGGAGAGGAGGTAAGGGAAACAGTGAGAGGGGGACAGACAGGAAGGTGGACATAGAGAGAACAAGGAGAGGAGGTAAGGGAAACAGTGAGAGGGGGACAGACAGGAAGGTGGACATAGAGAGAACAAGGAGAGGAGATGAGGGAAACAGTGAGAGGGGGACAGACAGGAAGGTGGACATAGAGAGAACAAGGAGAGGAGATGAGGGAAACAGTGAGAGGGGGACAGACAGGAAGGTGGACATAGAGAGAACAAGGAGAGGAGATGAGGGAAACAGTGAGAGGGGGACAGACAGGAAGGTGGACATAGAGAGAACAGGGAGAGGAGGTAAGGGAAACAGCGAGAGGGGGACAGACAGGAAGGTGGACATAGAGAGAACAAGGAGAGGAGATGAGGGAAACAGTGAGAGGGGGACAGACAGGAAGGTGGACATAGAGAGAACAGGGAGAGGAGGTAAGGGAAACAGTGAGAGGGGGACAGACAGGAAGGTGGACATAGAGAGAACAAGGAGAGGAGGTAAGGGAAACAGTGAGAGGGGGACAGACAGGAAGGTGGACATAGAGAGAACAAGGAGAGGAGGTAAGGGAAACAGTGAGAGGGGGACAGACAGGAAGGTGGACATAGAGAGAACAAGGAGAGGAGATGAGGGAAACAGTGAGAGGGGGACAGACAGGAAGGTGGACATAGAGAGAACAGGGAGAGGAGGTAAGGGAAACAGCGAGAGGGGGACAGACAGGAAGGTGGACATACAGAGAACAGGGAGAGGAGATGAGGGAAACAGTGAGAGGGGGACAGACAGGAAGGTGGACATAGAGAGAACAGGGAGAGGAGGTAAGGGAAACAGCGAGAGGGGGACAGACAGGAAGGTGGACATAGAGAGAACAAGGAGAGGAGATGAGGGAAACAGTGAGAGGGGGACAGACAGGAAGGTGGACATAGAGAGAACAGGGAGAGGAGGTAAGGGAAACAGCGAGAAGGGGACAGACAGGAAGGTGGACATAGAGAGAACAAGGAGAGGAGATGAGGGAAACAGTGAGAGGGGGACAGACAGGAAGGTGGACATAGAGAGAACAGGGAGAGGAGGTAAGGGAAACAGTGAGAGGGGGACAGACAGGAAGGTGGACATAGAGAGAACAAGGAGAGGAGATGAGGGAAACAGTGAGAGGGGGACAGACAGGAAGGTGGACATAGAGAGA